>NC_053498.1:147529414-147650339 GCF_905171775.1 Rana temporaria
CCTTATATTGGTGGTCATGGAAGAGCCCTTATATTGATGGTCAGGGAGGAGCCCCCTTACATTGGTGGTCAGGGAAGAGTCCTTATATTGGTGGTCAGGGAAGAGCCCCCTTACATTGGTGGTCAGGGAAGAGTCCTTATATTGGTGGTCAGGGAAGAGCCCTTATATTGGTGGTCAGGGAAGAGCCCTTATATTGGTGGTCAGGGAAGAGCCCTTATATTGGTGGTCATGGAAGAGCCCTTATATTGATGGTCAGGGAAGAGCCCTTGCATTGGTGGTCAGGGAAGAGCCCTTATATTGGTGGTCATGGAAGAGCCCTTATATTGATGGTCAGGGAAGAGCCCTTATATTGGTGGTCAGGGAAGAGCCCCCTTACATTGGTGGTCAGGGAAGAGCCCTTATATTGGTGGTCAGGGAAGAGCCCTTACATTGGTGGTCAGGGAAGAGCCCTTATATTGGTGGTCAGGGAAGAGCCCTTACATTGGTGGTCAGGGAAGAGCCCTTGCATTGATGGTCAGGGAAGAGCCCTTGCATTGGTGGTCAGGGAAGAGCCCTTATATTGATGGTCAGGGAAGAGCACTTATATTGGTGGTCAGGGAAGAGCCCTTACATTGGTGGTCAGGGAAGAGCCCTTATATTGGTGGTCAGGGAAGAGCCCCCTTACATTGGTGGTCAGCTAAACAGACCATTGCTGTCAGAGGTGACTTGCTTGCTCTGGGTTTGCCGAACGGCCAGAACTCTGCAGGCACTGCCACGTTGGATTGGTATCCAGCCTGTAGAAAATACACATTCCTATTGGCACCTCCAGGGCAAACCTCAACCACCATCCCACCCTCGGTGTGCTGTTATACCCCGGAGACCTCATAGAACACCACCACTGCAATATGCTTAGGTAGAGTTTCCTACTTGGACCCGTGTTTGGGAGTGGGCTACACCCACGAGGTCTCCAGGACACAAATTTCCCCTCAACACTCTATTGTCACTTTCTGTGCTGCGTTTATAGAATTCAGTAAACTGCTTGTCCGGAACGCGATGATGAAGCACAATATTAAATCATTTCCGCAGACTAAACCGCCGCGTCCAAAACCGGGGAGACGTAAATCACACGCGGAATAAGAACGAGAAATGTTTTCCTCTCCAAAATATTTTCCTGAAGCTTTCTTCTGACAAATGTTCTTCTGCGACGAGGTCCCTTTACGTGTCCTGGCGTCAGCGATTCAGGAGCCGCTTTTATATACAAAGTAAATAGAGGGAATAAATCGATTGATCTCTAAAAGGAACTCCTGAAGGGCTCTATGCCGTACCTTCCTTCTGAGAGCCTCCAATGCAATACTCCCCAGGGCCGTCTTTAAGGCAGGGCAAAAGGGGCAGCTGCCATGGGCCCTGTCATTGTTGTGAGGGCCCAAAGCAGCTGTCTCATACTTGCCAACTATCCCAGTTTAAATTCCCTTGTCCCTTGAAGTTTTAGTCCTCTGCTGTGTCCTGATATCTCAGTGTGAAGTGCTGCTACTAATGCTGCCCAGCTCTGCCCTATTGTGTACAGATGACTCACCTGCAGACTTTGTGTTTACATGTAAATAACCGTCATTCATATGTAAATAACCGGCATCCATATGCAAAAAGCGGGAGCATTTATATGTAAATAGCGACGGCTGGCGGTGGCGACATCGCTATTTACATATAAATGCTCCCGCTTTTTGCATATGGATGACGGTTATTTACATGTAAACACAAGGTCTGTAGGTAAATAAAGGCGGCATTCATATAAACATCATGCCCCTCTGCAGTGAGGAAATGATGTGCTGTAACCTCAAGCAACCAATCAGTGAGCAGTATTAATATACAGTAATCTCTAGCAATCAATCAACAAGAAGAAACCATGTGCTGTAACCTCTAGCAACTAATCAGTGAGCAGTATTAATGTAAAGTAACCTCTAGAAACCAATCAACAAGAAGAAATCATGTGCTGTAACCTCTAGCAACTAATCAGCGAGCAGTATTAATGTACAGTAACCTCTAGCAACCAATAAGCGAGCAGTATTACTGTACAGTAATCTCTAGCAACCAATCAACAAGAAGTAAATCATGTGCTGTAACCTCTAGCAACTAATCAGTGAGCCGTAATGTGTGCTGTAACCTCTAGCAACCAATGAGTGAGCAGTATTAATGTGAAGGAAATCTCTAGCAACCAATCAACAAGAAGAAACCATGTGCTGTAACCTCTCGCAACTAATCAGCGAACAGTATTAATGTACAGTAACCTCTAGCAACCAATGAGTGAGCAGTATTACTGTACAGTAATCTCTAGCAACCAATCAACAAGAAGTAAATCATGTGCTGTAACCTCTAGCAACTAATCAGTGAGCCGTAATGTGTGCTGTAACCTCTAGCAACCAATCAGTGAGCAGTATTACTGTACAGTAATCTCTAGCAACCAATCAACAAGAAGTAAATCATGTGCTGTAACCTCTAGCAACTAATCAGTGAGCCGTAATGTGTGCTGTAACCTCTAGCAACCAATCAGTGAGCAGTATTACTGTAAGCAACTAATCAACAAGAAGAAATCATGTGCTGTAACCTCTAGCAACTAATCGGTGAGCCGTAATGTGTGCTGTAACCTCTAGCAACCAGTCTAGCAACCAGCCAGAGGCGATTCAGTTCGCATGTGCCGCGCTATATAAGTTTTTCATTCATTCATTCATTCAGTAAGTGGCAATGATATGCTGTAACCTCTAGCAACCAATCGCAATCACTGCCTCATCTGATTCAGGAAACTGATTTTAAGTCTATCTGATATTTATTGTATGTCTCAGAGCAGGTGGAGAGGGGGGAGGAAAAAAATGTGGACCCAATTTTGGAGAAGCTGGTGTGCTGGTGACACTTCCTTCTCATACCTTCTCTGAGCGTCGCTGCTTTGGAGAATGGGGCATTAGGAATATTTACTATGGGGCATCTGAATTTGACCAGGAAGAAATATAACAAAAATAAATATAAGTGCAGACACACACAATGCCCGCTGTGATCATAGACCCAGAAAGCTTTGGGTGCCCCTCGAGGTTCTCCTCTCTCTAGTCCCGATGACTCCCACAAAGGGGCGCTGGCATGGAGAGACCCTGTCTTGGCTCACACTCAGAAGGAAAGAAGACCCCCAGAAACAAGGCCTGAGAATTACATCAGTGAAAGCGGCTTCAGCCCGACTCCCTGAGAAGGCGGGACGAAACGCGTCGGGGTGTGGCCTGGACGGAGACAGGCTGAAGCTGCTTTGTAATACCCTGGCTTTGTTGGTGTGCGGCAATAGGGTCTTCTTTCCTTCTTAGTACACACAATTGTGTCCCAACATTGGTTTCATTGGGAGGAATTGTGCCCCATCATTGATGTCATTGGGAAGAATTGTGCCCCATCGTTGGTGTCATTGGGAAGAATAGTGCTACATCATTGATGTCTTTGGAAGGAATTGTGCCCCATCGTTGGTGTCATTGGGAGGAATTGTGCACCATTGTTGATGTCATTGGGAGGAATTGTGCCCCATCATTGGTGTCATTGGGAGGAATTGTGCCCCATCATTGGTGTCATTGGGAGGAATTGTGCCCTTCACTGGTGTCAGTGGGAGGAACTGTGCCCCACCATTGGAGTCATTGGTAGAAATTGCGCTCCATCGATGGTGTCCTTGGAAGGAATTGTCTCTCCTCATTGGTGTCAGTGGATTGAAAAGTTTCCCCCAAGGGCCAGATAAAAGCAAGCAAAGGGCCACATCTGGCCCCCGGGTCACAGTTTGTAGACCCCTGATATAGAGGAACACGTTCTATGCTTCCATTGGTTGGATAAGTGCGCCCCTTTGCCGGCGATCCGTCCCTCGCTGGGAGTTGTTCCTCGTGGTGAAGCATTGCTGTGCGTGCGCCGCGTCCCCGTGTTCTGTATCTTACCTTTCACAGTAACCTGATCGCGGCGTGCCTCGCCCCGCGTCGCACAGGAGGATAGCCTTACACAGCGACTCAGCAATCCCTCCATCAACAAAGGGGATCCACTTCACAGTCCCACCTCTGTCACCGTGTCCCAACCTTCCGCACCTTGTAAGTCGCGTCATCCCGGGAATTCGCTAATTCAAGCCACAAGGCGCCGATTTGGGAAAAAAAAATAGCTTGTTCCCGTTTTGACGCCCACATCGGAACGCGCTGAATTAGATGGTATCGCTATAGAGCATGTGCTGCATGTACTCTTCAATGTAGTGGAGCATCATGGGAAATGTAGTTCCAGAACATGTGGTGTGCCCGAGGTTCCCCGTCACTGAGCGTTCACAGATTGTGCTGCAGCACGTTTCTGAAAATTGCCCCGGTCTCTTTCTTTTCACTTTCATTCTTTTCAAAGCTTGAAGAAGTCAATGGCAACACATGAAAACGTGGGTGTGATGCGTTTTCAGTCCCTAGGTAGTTTATCGGCCCACATGAAAATAGCGCATCAACGCATGTGCAAATAGCGCATCAACATGCATTGAAAGTTGTGTGAAAATGGTAACACAAATGAATGAATGACTTGTATAGCGCTACTCATGCGAACTGAATCGCCTCTGGGCGCTTTTTCCAGCCAGTATCTGCTTGGTTGGTGCGGTCATTTTTACCCCGTAGGATCATGACACGCTAGGGACACACAGTCATACACACATATATATATACTGGGCCAATTTGGATGAGATCCAATTTACCTACCAGCATGTCTTTGGAGTGTGGGAGGAAATCGGAGTACCCGGAGGAAACCCACACAGACACAGGGAGAACATGCAAACTCCAGGCAGATGGTGTCGTGGTTGGGATTCGAACCAGCGAACCTTTTGCTGCTAGGCGAAAGTGCCAACCACTACACCACTGTGCTGCTCCTCGCCTTAACCCCTTCAACACCGGGCACTTCCACCCCCCGCATGGCATGGATAGATTCATGCCATGCATGAATCTATTAATTTGACATAAAGGGGGGGGGTGGCTATAGGGAGGGGGCGGCGCCCGTGAGCCCCTAATGGACGGGCCGCCCCCTGCGATATCGGACACTTTAAGGTGCAGCGGTGATGAGGATAAAATTCCATTCGTCATTTTCCTGCTCTATTATGAAATGATCAGCTAGCTGTGAATTTGGCACCAAGGTCATAAGATTGTCCAGCAAATTGTCATCTATAAAAGACGTTTCCCGGCGCACTCAGTCAGCCGTGATTCATCGGCAGCTGCCTCGCAAATTACAGCCGCGGCACCCATAGCGCTGACCTTGGGGCGTTCATCATCATTAGAGCCGAGCCGTACAAAGAGAATCCTCCTTGGTAGAGATTCTCTGCCATCTACTTCCATCCGGCTTTAGAAACCGGCCGGGACCACATGCCAGAGAACATCCCTCTACATCAAACCATTTACATTAGAGTCACATGACTTTTCATGGATTGGTTCAAGATTGTAATACTTTAAATGCTATCAAAATCAGTGGCGGCTGGTGCTCAAAGTTTTTGGGGGGGCGCAAACAAAAAAAGAAAAAAATTGCAGCCTCACTGTGCCCATCAAATGCCGCCACTGTGCCATCAATTGTCACCACTGTGCCATGCCATCAAACGCAGCCACTGTGCCATCAATTGTCACCGCTGTGCCATGCCATCAAACGCAGCCACTGTGCCATCAATTGTCACCACTGTGCCATGCCATCAAACGCAGCCACTGTGCCATCAATTGTCACCGCTGTGCCATGCCATCAAACGCAGCCACTGTGCCATCAATTGTCACCGGTGTGCCATGCCATCAAACGCAGCCACTGTGCCATCAATTGTCACCGCTGTGCCATGCCATCAAATGCAGCCACTGTGCCATCAATTGTCACCACTGTGCCATGCCATCAAGCGCAGTCACTATCCCATCAATTCGCACCACTGTGCCATGCCATAAATGCAGTCACTGTGCCATGCCAACAAACGCAGCCACTGTGCCATGCCATCAAACGCAGTCACTGTGCCATGCCATCAAACACAGCCACTGTGCCATCAATTGTCACCACTGTGCCATGCCCTCAAACGCAGCCACTGTGCCCCTCAATTGTTGCCACTGTGCCAATTGTAACCACACTGTGCCCTTTAATTGTCGCTCCTGTGCCCATTGTTGCCACTGTGCATGTCACTGTGCCCTTTAATTGTTGCCACTGTGCCCATTGTCACCACTGTGCCCATTGATGCCACTGTGCCCTTTGTCACCACTGTACCCATTGATACCACTGTGCCCTTTGTCACCACTGTACCCATTGATGCCACTGTGCCCTTTGTCACCACTGTGCCCTTTGTCGCCACTGTGCCCTTTGTCACCACTGTACCCATTGTCGCATTGGGGAAAATGCAGGGCCCCCCTATGCAGCTGGGGCTCCTGGACAGTGCCCAGGTGTGCCCTCTCATTAAGACAGCCCTGATTGTGCTCCTCCAGGCCAGGACAAGTACTGTCAGTGAGTAAGTGGTGATGTGGCAGCCTTTTTGGGGGCATCAGATTGGCCCGGTGGGGGGGGTGTCTGTGTCAGTTTTTTTCCGGGACACTGTATTGTCCTGGAATAAAGGTGCCCGGGAACAGACCTTCAAAATGCGGGACTGTCCCGGGCAATCCTGGACACGTGGTCACCCTAAGATCGACGTGTATATATATATATACTTCGCCTTTAAAGGCCCGGGAGCTGTGGGCGCGCGCGCGCTCCAGGAGCTTCGTGAGTCTGACCGTGGGTCTCGCGGGCTCGATGTCTGCCGGGAGTCCCGGATTGTCTCACGGAGAGGAAGAACGGGGAAATGCTGATGTAAACAATGCATTTCCCTGTTCTGTCTAGTGACAGGACACTGATCGCAGCTCCCTGTAACCGGGAGCGGTGATCAGTGTCGTGTCACTTGTAGCCCATCCCCCACACAGTTAGAACACATCCCTAGGACACACTTAACCTCTTCCCCGGCCCCCGACTGGTTAACTCCCTCACTGCCAGTCACATTTACACAGTAATAGGTGCATTTTTATAGCACTGATCGCTGTATAAATGTGAATGGTCCCAAAATAGCGCCAAAGGTGTCCGATGTGTCCGCCATAACGTCGCAGTCACGATAAAAATTGCTGATCGCCGCCATTACTAATAAAAAAATCGCAAAAATTAACCCGGTCATTGGGCAGCCAATTCTTCCGGGGCTGAAGTGGTTAATAAGCTAAACTTTGGTCCCCCCCCCAGCAAGGTGGCTGCCTCCTCAGTGGGGACATGACAGGTCCTCTTTATTGTATTTTCCATTAGTCATTCATGGGCCCGCCTCCACCTCACTAAACCCCAAGATAAGCAAAGCATGTGATTAATATCCCATTTAACTCATCGCAGATTCCAAAACATCCCCAAGACAAATACAAACGCAACAAGCAAAACACGCGGCCACAAAAGCAGCGAAACATTTTTATCCCGAAGTATTTCTGGGAAAATATTGTGTTTGGAGCCGCGTCCAACAAGCATCGCGGTTTCCTGGCAGGCAGATTATGTGTCTCATTTACAAATCGCCCTCTAAAGCCGCGCCGCGCCCCCATAAAAGTCAGGATTGCGTGAAAAAAGTCGCCTCTTATTCCGAGATTTCTGCCTTTTATCCTCAAAATAGTTTTTGTTTAGAAGAAAGAATTTCTCCTCTCTCTCCATTGTTACTTCAACACCAGGCATTTTCACCCCCCTTCCTGCCCAGGCCAATTTTCAGCTTTCAACGCTGTCACGCTTTGAATGACAATTGCGCGGTCGTGCGACATGGCTCCCAAACAGAATTGACGTCCTTCCCCCCCCCCCCCCCACAAATAGAGCTTTCTTTTGGTGGTATTTGATCAACTCTGCGTTTTTTGTTGTTGTTTTTTTGCCGCTATAAAAAAAAAAAGAGCGACAATTTTGAAAAAATAATTAAATATTTTTAACTTTTTGCTATAATAAACATCCCAATTTTTTATTTATTTTTTTCCTCAGTTTAGGCCGATACGTATTCTTCTACATATTTTTGGTAAAAAAAAAATCGCAATAAGCGTTTATTGATTGGTTTGCGCAAAAGTTATAGGGCCAGATCCACGTAGAACGGCATAATTTTAAGCAGGCGTAGCGTATCGTAGTTACGCTACGCCGCCGCTACTTTGACAGGCAAGTGCAGTATTCTCAAAGCAAAGTTGCAGCGGCATGGTGGGAAATAGGCCGACGTAAGCCCCGCCTAATTCAAATATGGAACATGTGGGCGTGTTTTATGTTAATGTATTGTGACCCCACATAAATGACGCTTTTTACGAACGGCGCATGCGCCGTCCGTGAAAGTATCCCAGTGCGCATGCTCCAAATCAACCTGCAAAAAGCCAATGCTTTTGATGTGAACGTAAATGACGCACAGCCCTATTTGCGAACGACTTACTTTTGTGGGCGCGACACACAGATACGACGGCGCATAGTTACACTTACGCGGCGTATCTCGAGATACGTCGGCATAAGTGCTTTGTGAATCCGGGCCATTGTACGCCCAGCCAGACACACGTCCAATGCACAATACGCCGGCTTGTGTTCCCCGGTGCAGACCTGTGCATGTCTGTTGCCGGGTTGCACGTCATTTATGGGGAATAACTTTACGTCGGACGTACAACTTACGCGCATCTCGCGTAGCATGTGCCGGGCACACGCAGGTTCGTGAATCGCCGTATTTCCCTCATTTGCATGTTTGAATGGCTAATCAATGGGAGCGGCAACATGCGCCCAGCCCATATGTGCGCCCACCCTACGCCGGCGTGTGCAAGCTATGTCGGCGGGGTGTAGCCTGTTTTTAGGCGCATGTTGGTTCGTGGGTCTGCCGCACACATACGTCGGCGCACATTGGCACTTACGTTGGCGTAACGTATTATACGTCGGCGTAAGTGCTTTGTGAATCTGGGCCAGAGTATCTCTTTCTCCTTGCAGAGAAAGAAAAAAATAATAGTAAAAAATAAAATAATAGTAAAAAATAAAATAATAATAGTAAAAAAAAAAATAATAATAGTAAAAAAATAATAATAGTAAAAAATAAAATAATAATAGTAAAAAATAAAACCTAAATCAAGGTTTCATCTAGGTCAGTGCCAGGGTTGGTGTTTGGGTCAAGGTCAGGGTCAGTATTTTTTCTTTTTTTTGGACAGAATCTTTTATCTTTAAAGGATTTTAGACACAGTCCAAAATCAGAGAAAGTTTTTTACCCTTCCATATCCCCGGTATTTAACGTCAAAGTCACAATGTAAATTGCCAGTTTGCCGACCACCTAGCTGGCAATTTACATTGTGACTTTGATGTTAAATACCGCGGTTTTGCCATAACCCCGGTATTTTCTTTTTCCTTAGGCCGCCTGCTTTCAGATAAAAGTGATCCCTGCAGCAAATACGCCACAGGATCACTTTTAGAAGGGGCGGGAGAGGCACCCCCCCCCCCACCGCTTCCCGGGCTTACAGTACCGATCGGCGTGCCCAGGAACCATGCGGCATTGGCAATCTTTCCCTGTGGAGATAAGCGATAGCAAGATGGCCACCGCTCATCTCCAGGGCCGTCTTAACAGCATCTCGGGCCCCTGGGCAAAGTAATGCTCTGGGGCCCCTACGATGATGACAGTGCAGGTAAACACATCAAGTAGGTAGGACGGCTCAAGGACCAGCTGCTTTGGGGAAAGTGCAGGGGCCCCCATGCAGTGCCCTCTCATTAAGTCAGCCCTGCTCATCTCTATGCCCTTGGAGGACCAGAGTGACGTCATGACCTCACTTCTGGTTCTCGGGTCATATAAACATGATTTTTTTTTTCTTAAAACAAAAGACAAAGAACATTTTTTTTTTTTTTTGATCTTTTGCTTTTAAACGTAAAGGAAGAATTTGAGGTATTTTAAACCCCATATCTCGTGTCATGCTGTATTATTATTGCAAGGGATGTTTACATTCCTTGCGATAGCAATAAAAGTGATCAAATATTTTTTTTTTTAAAGGGACAGTGTAAAAATAAAAAAAATTTAAGAAAATAAATAAACAAGTAAATAAATACATGTTTAAAGGGACTCCATCCGCACGTGCTCGCACGCAATAGTGAATGCATACATAGGTCACGCCCACATATGTAAACGGTATTTGAACCACACATGTGAGGTATCGCAACAAACGTGTAAGCGAGGGCATTCATTTTAGTCTTTGAGACGTGGCATTGTGGGCGCGCACCCGCCGCAAGCTCTGTGAGTTTGATCACGGGTCCTGCGGACTTGATGTCCGCCGGGGAGTCCCGCGATCGTCTCATGGAGAGGAAGAACGGGGAGATGCTGATGTAAACAAGGCATTTCTCTATTCTTCCTAGTGACAGGACACTGATCACAGCTTCCTGTAATCGGGAGCGGTGATCAGCGTCCTGACACACACAGCCCATCCCCCCTACAAGTTAGAACACATCCCTAGGACACACTTAACTCCTTCAGCGCCCCCTCCTGGTTAACCCCTTCACTGCCAGTCACATATACACAGTAATCAGTGCATTTTTATTTTGTCTGTTCCCTCTCATCGGGTACAGCGGTCAGTGATGTGTCACTCGTAGCCACGCCCCCTAACAGTTAGAATCACCCCCTAGGTCACACTTAACCCCTTCCTCGCCCCCTAGTGGTTAACCCCTTCCCTGCAAGTCACATTTACACAGTAACCAGTGCATTTTTATAGCACTGCCCGCTGTATAAATGTAAGTGGTCCCAAAATAGCGCAAAAAAAGTGTCCGATGTGGCCGCCAAAATGTCGCAGTCATGATAAAAATCGCTGATCGCCACCATTAGTAGTAAAACAATTATAATAATAAATATATATATAAATATATAAATATATATATATATATATATATATATATATATATAGATATAGATATATATATATATATATATATATATATATATAGATATATATATATATATATATATATATATATATATATATATATAATATAATGATATTATTAATAACAATAATAATAATAATGCCATTAAAACTATCCCCTATTTTCGCTATAACTTTTGCGCAAACCAATCAATAAACGCTTTTTGCAATTTTTTTTTTTTTTTAACAAAAATATGTAGAAGAATATGTAGCGGCTTAATCTGAGGATTTTTTTTTTTTTATATATATATATTTTTGGATATATTTGTTACAGCAAAAAGTAAAAAATATTGCATTTTTTTTCTTAATTGTCGCTCTTTTTTATGTTTATAGCGCAAAAAATAAAAACCGCAGAGGTGGTCAAATACCACCAAAATAAAGCTCTATTTGTGGGGGAAGCATGTCAATTTTGTTTGGGAGCCACGTCGCACGACCGCGCAACTGTCAGTTAAATCGACGCAGTGCCGAAATTGCAAAAAGTGCTCTGGTCTTTGGCCAACCAAATGGTCCGAGGCTAAAGTGGTTAAAGGGTATTTTATAAAAAAAATTAAAATAAAAAAATTGCGTTTGAAAAACCACTGCGCAAAAACTGTGTGACATAAAAAATTGCAATGAACGCCATTTTATTCTCTATGGTCTCTGCTAAAAAATATATATATATATATATATATATATATATATATATATATATATATATATATATAATGTTTGGGGGTTCTAAGTAATTTTCTAGCCAAAAATACAGATTTTTACTTGTAAACAAAAAATATCATAAAAAGGCCTGGTCCTAAAGGGTCAGATTCTCAGAGCAAGTACGCCGGAGTATCTCTTGATACGCCGGCGTACTTTCAAATTTGCCGCGTCGTATCTTTAGTTTGAATCCTCAAACCAAGATACGACGGCTTCTGGCTTCGATCCGACAGGCGTATGGCTTCGTACGCCTTCGGATCGTAGGTGCAATACTTCGGCGCCCGCTGGGTGGAGTTCGCGTCGTTTTCCGCGTCAGGTATGCTAATTAGCTTTTTCTGTCGATCCACGAACATACGCGCGGCCGTCGCATTCTCTTACGTCGTCGCTAGTCGGCTTTTCCCGGCGTATAGTTAAAGCTGCTATTTTGTGGAGTATAGATAGACTTGCCATGTTAAAGTATGGCCGTCGTTCCCGCGTCGAATTTTTAATTTTTTTTTTTGCGTAAGTCGTCCGTGAATAGGAAAGGACGTAACTCACGTCGAAGTTCAAAAAATGACATCGGTGCAACGTCATTTCGCGTAAAGCACGGCGGGAAATTTCCAAACGGAGCATGCGCAGTTCATTTGGCGCGGGGACGTGCTTCATTTAAATGAAGCACGCCCCCAACCTGCCCAATTTCAAATACGCCGCCAGAAAAACACTACGCCGCCGTAACTTACGGCGCGATTTCGCTGTGGATTCGAAATTCCGCCAGGTAAGATACGGTGGCGTAGCGTATCAATGATACGCGGCGCAAGTGTAAATGTTTGTGAATCTGGCCCAAAGTGTTTAGCGCAAATCCTCATAGGCTGGCCCAATGTTTTATATTCAGATCCGTTATATTTGATTAGATAAGAGGGCGCATTGAACAGTTTCTAGAGACAACCTAGGTGGTGGAAGAAATAATGTGAAGACAATTTCCATTGTTCCTCCCCAAGAGATTGAGCATTGAAGGAGAAAACCTAGGTAGGTGACCCAAGGGACACCAAGAAAGGCCTGGAGATGTTTTGAAGACGGTAATTACTCTTCCAGGAAAAGCATGAAAAATGATTCAGCATTTAATGAAAGGATTGCAGATTATGGGATAAAACAAGTGCAGGTATAAATCCCTAAATGACCGTAAAAAGCTGTGGCTTTTGATGCGCACTAAGAATACAAAATGAGAGTTTATTAGAAGTGCAAATGAAAGAGAAGAGTTTCCTCCCCTTGTACCGCCTCATAGAGGTTACTGAGTCATTAGAAGTGATTAAAGGGAAAGAAAAATCAAGCGGTGATTTTCTGTCCCGGTAATATGGCAACTGCGGCAAAGTCAAAAAATCCACTCTGATATAACAATAGCTGAGTTTCAAACTATTTTGTCCAGTTTCCATTTTCCAGCAGGATTTTTTCTGTGCTCTTGGGTGGGATGGGGCTGACTGTCTCTGTGGGTACAAGGATGGGGTTCTGGATGATGTTAGGGGACTCTGTAGCAGACTGGGTGGCCCTGTAGGGCATGAGGTTTCTGGAGGGGCCTGGGAGAAACTGTGTGTGTGTGGGGGGGGGGGGGGGTGTATAGAGGGGGCTGGGGGTTTCTAAAAGAGGCCAGGGACTTTACAGAGGCATCGCCGAGCCTACTGCAGAACCTCCAATCCCCATAGTGCCAGTAAGCTTCAACAATGTCCCACACTTCCATGGAGGGTGCTGCAGGGGCTGAGAAACACTATGGGAGGTTGGGGGACACTGGTGGAGTTTAGGGCCACTATGGAGTGCTGGAGGCTCTGCAGTAGGCTGGGGGGGCAGGGTAGGGGGCTGGGAGGTATTGTGGGAGATTAGAGAGGACTGTGTAAGTTTGGGAAGGCACTTTTGGGGTTTAGGGGCACTGAGGTTCACTATGGAAGGTTAGGGGGCACTATGGGAGCTGGAAGAGACTGGGGAAGGTTAGAGAGCACTGTGGGGACTGAGGGGCACTGAGGTCCGCTATGGAAGGTTGGAGTGGACACTATGGAAGCTGGAAGACATTGTGCAAGGTTTGGAGAGTACTGTGGGGGCTGAGGGGCACTGAAGTCCATTATGGAAGGTTGGGGGGCACTATGGGAGTTGGGGGGCACTGTGGCAGGTTGGAGAGCACTGTGGGGGATGAGGGACACTTAGGTCCACAATGGAAGTTTGGGGGGCACTATGGGAGCTGGAATGCACTGTGGAAGGTTGGAGAGCACTGTGGGGGCTAAGGGGCACTGAGGTCCACTATGGAAGTTTGGAGGGACACTATGGAAGCTGGAAGACATTGTGGAAGGTTTGGAGAGCGCCGAGGGGCACTGAGGTTCACTATGGAAGGTTGGGGGGCACTATGGGAGTTGGGGGGCACTGCAGAAGGTTGGAGAGCACTGTGGGGGGCTGAGGGACACTGAGATCCACTGTGGAAGGTTGGGGGCACTATTGGAACTGGAAGGCACTTTGGAAGCTTAGAGAGCACTGTGGGGGCTGAGGGGCACTGAGGTCCACTATGGAAGGTTGGGGGGACACTATGGAAGCTGGAAGACATTGTGAAAGGTTTGGAGAGCACTGTGGGGCTGAGGGGCACTGAGGTCCACTATGAAAGGTTGGGGGGTACCATGGGAGTTGGGGGCACTGTGGAAGGTTAGAGAGCACTATGGGGGCTGAGGGACACTGAGGTACACTATGGAAGATTGGGGGCACTATGGGAGCTGGCAGGCGCTGTGGAAGGTTGGAGAGCACTGTGGGGGTTGAGGGGCACTGGGGTCCACTGTGGAAGGTTGGGGGCACTATGGGAGATGGAAGGCGCTGTGGAAGGTTGGAGAGCACTGTGGGGGCTGAGGGGCAGTGTGGTCCACTATGGGAGCTGGAAGGCACTGTGGTAGGTCAGTGGATCTTCAGCAGGCTAGAGACCCGGTAGGAGAGAGGCCATGGCCCGGCAGTGGTCCATGTCTGGTGGCTGGGAAAACTGCCTTTGACAGTTGTCACCAGAACATCCCCAATTTCCCCATTAGAAGATTTTTCTTCGCCTTCCGTTCTGGTGATAGATGTAAGATTTTGGATATACCATCACTTCCAGTCCCAGTGACAATAGTCCCCATGATCAATAGAAAGACGGAATCCCCTCAGACAGCACACAAACCTGGCAGGAGTCTAACCCCTCCTTACTCTATCCAAAATGAAATGGCTTTAGTAAATTGCATTTGCCCCATTGATGCACCTCGAGGGATTCGTCTTTACAAGTCTTTTCAATAAACAGGGGAAAGTGAAGTCTCTACTTGTCATTTTGACAAACGCAGCAGATCAGCGAATCTGTAGAGACAGGAATAATTCTAATTACATGTTATTTGCCACATAACAAGATATATATAACACTTGTACAGTAGAACATATAAATAACCAGTCTGAAAAAATGTGTAATTCAGAAGACTTTAAAGGGAATTTCTAGTATTTAATTATTTTTTGCTCCAGCCTGCGCTTCTTGGCTCCCTAGTCTGGCCAATAGGGATCCGGCCCATAGGGAGCTGAGGAAGGGTGAGATCGGGGTAACAAAATGCACATGCCTGACACTGGTTCATCTTACAGGTTCTCTCAAAAGCTCTACAACTGGGCTGACCTGTGTAAGCTCTATGATGGTCAATGTCAGAGCTTACACAAGGTAACAGTCTGCTTGTCTCCCCTATGTGACAGTATTCGGGCCTGGGGGTTGGCCTTGGGAGGGGGGCGGGGGTTTCAAGAAAACCTTTAAAGCGGAACTTCCCTCTCTCAATCAACACTATTTCTAATCCTAAGACCCCTTTCACACTGAGGAGTTTTTCAGGCGGTACAGCACTAAAAATAGCGCTGCTATACCGCCTGAAAAACTCCTGCACTGCATACTCAATGTGAAAGCCTGAGGGCTTTCACACTGAGACGATGTGCTGGCGGGAGAGAAAAAAATATCCTGCCATTAGCATCTTTGGAGCGGTGAGAGGAGCGGTATGTATACCGCTCCTTCCCATTTAAAACAATGGAAAACCGTGGCAATACCGCCCGCAATGCGCCTCTGCAGGGGGTTAATACCGCACCGCTAGAGGCCAAATCCCGCGGCAAATCCGACGGTATAGCGCCAGCTATTATTAACGGCGCTATACCGCAACCGCGCCTCCCGCCCCCCAGTGTGAAAGGGGCAATGATAGACGCAAGTAGAGGAGAGCCGATCGGCTGCTCTCCTGACAGGGGGGGTTTGTGCTGATAGTTTATCTGCACAGCCCCCCCTCGGATCACCGCACAGGACCACCAGCGTGCGGCCCAGGACCACCTGGGATGGGCATCCACACTGGACCACCAGGTATGCCCCCTAGACCACCAGGGAATGCCAATCGGTGCCAAGGCAGCTGCCAATCAATGCCCAGGCAGCTGCCAACCAGTGCCCATTCAAAATCCCTGCCAGTGCCAGTGCCACCAGGGATACCCATCAGTGCTGAGTGTCAGTGCCCATCAGTGCCATGTATTGATGCACATTAGTGCCCATAAGTTCCCAGCAGTGCCGCCTATCAATGCCACCCATAAGTACCCACCATTGCAGCCTTTCAGTGCCCATCAGTGTCGCCTATTAGTGCCCACCAGTGCCACCCATGAGTGCCCATCAGTGCCGCCTATCAATGCCCATCAGTGCCACCCAACAGTGCTGCCTACCAGTGCCCATCAATGCCACATATAAGTGCCCATCGTCCGTGCCCGTCAGTGCCACCTCATTAGCGTTGCCTCATCGGTGCGGCCTTATTAGTGCCCGTCAGTGAAGGAGAAAACATACTTATTTACAACATTTTATAACAGAAAAAAAGAAAAACTTTTATTTCTTTCAACATTTTCGGTCTTTTTTTATTTGTATAGCAAAAAAAAATAACCCCAGAGGCGATCAAATCCCACTAAAAGAAAGCTCTATTTGTGGGAACAAAATGATAAAAATTCTGTTTGGGGACAGTGTAGCACGACCGCGCAATTGTCATTTAAACAGCGACAGCGCAGAAATCTGAAAATTGGCTTGGGCAGGAAGGGGCGTAAGTGCCTGGTATGGAAGTGGTTAAACACACAGAGATCCAAGTCCCTGCCTCTGTAACGGCCGATCGCGGGTAGCTGGCGGACATCGCAGCCGCCAGGCACGTGCATCGGCACCTCAGTGACGCAGCGGGCGCTCGCCCCCCCCCCCCCCCCAGTGGCCTGGGAGGCCCAAGGACATCAATAGACGTCCTCCCGCCCTGTGGAGACACCTTGTAGCCATCATTTGACATTGGCCCGCGCTCCAAGAAGTTAAAGAGACTTTTTTTTTTATAAAATTGATCTTTGAAACCCAAAGAAAATTTTCAGACCGCTTTGGACACCGGAGTCCTGTATTTTTCTCCTCTGTCTGGAGGGAAAGTTCCCAACACTTTATAAACATTTAAGTATGATTAGAGCGATGGAAACTCTCCAAACAAGAACGTCCGCGTGGTTTTCAAGGGGAAAGTATTTTGGAAAGTTTCGGGTCTTGGCAACTGGAGTTTAAAGGCAAATAAGCTGCCTGTCTATAAATCTTTCTTCTCTCCGAATGTCAAAGACTGAAAGATTATTGGATGGAGTCTTTCCATGTACTGGCTGGATGAGGGTCTTCTGTATGGATGGAAGGCTCCGTTCACACCTTCGTTGCATGATTGCTAAAGCGCAAGAACGCAAGACAAGCCGTTTCTCATTCTGGAACTCATTTTGAAAGAGCTGCCGGCACTTCTTTTGGCGTCAGATGTTGGTATTTTGGGTTCATAGACCTCAATGGAAGCGCATTGTATTTTTTTTACATTTTGATGTGGCTTATAGCATGACCCCAAGATACCTTCTCTTAGCAACACCTATTCTGGAGGTTGCACACAATCACACTTACGAGAGCCTTGCCACAATGAGAGTTTAATAAATGTGTGTAGAGATGACGTAGGAATCTAAAAGATCCAGTTGGAGAAGCTCCAGCAGGTGGTTTATGAGCAGAGAAAACTTTCTCTGGATTTGGTATGTCCTGCCATCTCACGCTCCGTGTGGTCTTTGTAGGCATTGTCAGCAGGGGAGGGCTGGGCCGGGGGGCAGGGTGGCAATTGCCTCCCAGGCCGCCCTAACTTATGTTCAAAACAGAGCAGCGCAGAGGAAACTACAACTCCCTGGGACCAGATTTTTGGAAGCAGGCAGAGGCAGGGCATGCCAGGGAGTCGGGATGCAGGGCTGCAGGGCTGGGCGCTGGCTGCAACTTGACCCCAGGACCAGGAGCATTACCCCCCAGGAGGCCCTGGCATGCAAGGACCTACTGAGCTGAGATCACTGAGGTGAGAGACCCTGACACCCCTAGCTGACCCCCATCCCCCCCCCCCCCCATACACCCCATGTAACCTGCCCCAGTGATCAGGATGCATTGATGGGCACTGGAGTTGGCTGCACCGATGGACACCGGTGAGGCTGCATTGAAAAACTAGATGGGCCATGGATGGTGAGCTGATTCAGCAGTTCAATGGGCCACTAGACTGGACTTGCCCCCCAGGCCTAACGCTGCCAGCCCTCCCCTGATTGTCTTGCCCTCACCAGCTGGATGAACTCGAGCCTAATGCCGCGTACACACGGTCGTTTTCTGCGATGTAAAAAAACGACGTTTTTAAAAACGTCAATTTAATTGATCGTGTGTGGGAGAAAACGACGTTTTATGTCTTCTGAAAAACGACCAAAAAAAATTGAAGCATGCTTCAATTTTATGTGTCGTTTTTCAAAACGTCGTTTTTTACTTCACAGAAATTGACCGTGTGTAGCAAAAATGACGTTTCAAACGACGTTTTTACACCCGCGCATGCCCAGAAGCTAGTTATGAAGTGAGCTTCAATGGAAAAACGTGGTGAACGTAACCTCGCTTTGCTAGAGCACTGTGAAAAAACGATGGTGTGTAGGCAACATCGTTTTTGAAAAGTGTCGTTTTAAAAACGTCGTTTTTTACTTCACAGAAAACATCGTTTTTTTACATCGCAGAAAACGACCGTGTGTACGCGGCATAATGCCCCGTACACACCATCGGATTTTCCTTCGGACAAATACCCCAAAGTAGCTCCAGAACCTTTTCAGTCGTTGATCGTCGGGTGTTTTTTTTTATCAGTGGTGCGTTTGTAGCAAATTTTGTCATACAGCAATAAAGTGAACGGGCAACCCTAGGCGCAACGAGTGTTAATGCGTACAAAAAAAACGCATGTGTGAAGGGGCGTTCCTGCTACACTCAGGTATGAATGGGGCCTAATTGCCGCCATTTTTAACCCAACATGAACATTCCATCATTCCAAGAACATAACGGCAGGTTCACCAAAATCCGGCCTTTAGGCATAAACATGGCTGAATGAGTAGGAAGGGAAGAATAGATTGTAAGCTTCTTGGGGGAGGGTCTGATATAAATGACTGTAAATGTAAAGAGCTGCATCAATATGGGAAATAAATATTCATAAATGATGAGTGGGACGCCTGCCCTCATACTAACGCGCACAACCGTATTCATCTGACTTGCGTCCCGGTTTTCTTGCGTAGTCTGCGGACGGTGCGATGGTGTGTGTTTCCTCCATACAGTAAATTACGCTGATTACATGACCTTGACAGAAAATTGTTTTAGGTACGAGCCAAGGATTACTGACGCTCCCTGCGCTGGGGACATTCTAACCAGACTGTTTATACAGCTGCAGAGAAATGCTGCGCGGATATACAGCAGCTCGCCCCCCCGATCCCCTCCCAGCACCGAGCCCCGGGGAAGCTTTCTACACCCCGCTCGCCGGGAGACCAGCCCGTGTGGCTGGCAGCCATGTTGTATGCCGGCCAACGCTAACGAAGGAGCGTTTTAAGGATGAACTCCGTCCTTCCTCTACTGCGAGTAATAAGAAAAAGAAGCCTTATATTTTATACATGTGTTTGATTGCTTAACCTCATGCCTACCAGAAACACCCCCCCCCCCCCCCTTTCCTGCCCAGGCCAGCTTTCAGCGCTGTCACACTTTGAATGACAATTGCGCGGTCATGTAACACTGCACACATATGAAATGTTTATCATTTTTTGATACGTGAAGCTTTCTATTGATGGTATTTAATCACCACTGGGGCTTTTTAGTTTTTTTGTAAACAAAGGAAAAAGGGCAAAAAATGTAAAAAATATGTTTTTTTCTTAGTTTCTGTTATAACATTTTACAAATAAGTAATTTTTCTTCTTCACTAATGGGTAGACATGTGCACACTGAAATATTTAGTTTCGTAATTTCGTTTTCGTCCGAAAAATACATTTATTTAGTTACTCCCGAAATTTGTTTTTATTTGTTTTGTTTTTCGTTAAAAAAATGCATTCGTCCGAAAATCCAAATTAAGGTTGAATCTGTCATTGAAGGCTTATGGTGTCTGTCGAATGTTCTAAGAAAAAAAAAAGAAGATTCGACAGAATCTAAAAAAAAAATAAAAAATTTCGACTCCTCATGTCTCTCTATGTCGAACCTTTTCTCTCTATGGCCCCGTACACACGATAGAATCCATCCGCAGATAAATCCCAGCAAATGGCTTTCTGCGGATAGATCCTATGGTGTGTACACGCCAGCGGATCTGTTTCCGCGGATAAATCTCCCCTGGGATGGATTTCCAGCAGATCGGATATTTGCTGACATGCACAACAAATCCATCTGCTGGAATCCATTCCAACGGATGGATCCGCTCGTCTGTACAGACTTACCGGATCCATCCGTCCAAAGGGATTCCCCGCACGCGTCGTAATGATTTGACGCATGCGTGGAATTCCTTATATGACAGCGTCGCGCCCGTCGCCGCGTCATAATCGCGGCGACGGCGCGACACGTCATCGCCAGAGGATTTCCACGCGGATTTCAATGCGATGGTGTGTACACTCCATCCCATCGAAATCTGCGGAAATCTTTGAGAGGATTTATCCGTGGAAACGGTCCGCTGGACCGTATCCGCGGATAAATTCTCTCGTGTGTATGGGGCCTATGTCGACTCTTCTTCATGTCTCTCTATGTCGAATCTTTTCTCTCTATGTCGAATCTTTTCTCTCTATGTCGAATCTTTTCTCTCTATGTCGACTCTTCTTCATGTCTCTATAATGTCGAATCTTTTCTCTTTATGTAGAATAATATTGGACTAATAGAGTTAAGGTTAGGCACAATTAAGGTTGAATCTGTCATTGAAGGCTTATGGTGTCTGTCGAATATTTTAGGAAGAAGAAGAAAAAAAAGTAGAAGATTTGACGGAATCTTAAAAAAAAAAAAAAAAAAATTTGACTCTTCATGTCTCTCTATGTCGAATCCTTATGTCTCTCCATGTCGAATCTTTTCTCTCTATGTCGAATCCTTATGTCTCTCCATGTCGAATCTTTTCTCTCTATGTCGAATCTTTTCTCTCTATGTCGAATCTTTTCTCTCTATGTCGAATCTTTTCTCTCTATGTCGAATCTTTTCTCTCTATGTCGAATCTTTTCTCTCTATGTCGAATCTTTTCTCTCTATGTCGAATCTTTTCTCTCTATGTCGAATATTCATGTCTCTCTATGTCAAATCTTTTCTCTCTATGTCGAATCTTTTCTCTCTATGTCGAATCTTTTCTCTCTATGTCGAATCTTTTCTCTCTATGTCGAATCAGCTGGGAGTATTTTAGAAACAAGACAGGATGCCCTCTCTGGGAGTTTTTGGGCCAGGATTCAGGAGTTGTATCAGTGACCTACACCTATAGTTTGGTTCTGGCCACAGACATCTCTTACTATTTTTTTGGTAAAGGTGAACTACCCCTTTAATGAGCGCGGTTCACTGCGTCCGTGCTGTGGGCCGAGGTCGGTGTGATAATACACCCCAGAGGGTGTGTCCATGAGAACCTGTCCTTCCAGGAAGTGACTTGTATTCCTGTAGTTTTCTATAGGCAGCCTGTAGTGGGTGGAGCCTGCTGGGCCCCTCCTAGTAATGCCTGACTGTTGAAGGACCCCTGTTGCTTGTCAGCGCCCAGTCTGCTCTCCGCAGCCATGTGCTGCCTTTTCAGCCTCCTCGGCCTCAATTATTGGAAGGCGGACTCCTGTGGGCAGCTTCCAGAGACACTATGAATAAAGTCATGAAATTTACGAGGTGGCCTTCTTCCCATTTCCAGCGGCTTGAAAAGGTTGCCATGGCAACGGGAAACAAGAGGAGGCCTTCACTCATTCAGCGCAGACCCCCATCTCTACGTTTTTATTGGTGTGTGGGGGTCCCGGGCCTCGAAACGCTGAGAGGCTGAATGGTTTTTCAGGTTTCCCCAGCCACAAGGACGCGGGGGGCCAGTCACCCGCCAAACAGCTGCTGGAGGAGAATACGCCACTTACTTTCCGGCAGTGGCCGTCTGTTATTTGTCAGTGGGGGGCTCACTAACGGGGCTCCCGGTTTTTAAGGATCACTTTAAAGGGGCGCTCATCTCTTCCCAGCTTCCCATAAGTGAGAGCGACATGCAACCATACTTTGTGGGAAGGATAGGACATTTACAGGAGATAGAAACTCGAAATAAATGACATTTTGTTTCCAAAGACTTCATTCAGACAGTCGCTGACACCCGTCCTGCATGCAGGCTGCCTTTGTTATTGTGCCTGCATGCATCCCGAGCTGCACTCTGCTCTCTGGTCTGTCTCTGCACTCTGGCCTGTCTCTGCTCTCTGGTCTGTCTCTGTACTCTGGTCTATATGTGGTCTCTGCACTCTGGCCTGTCTCTGTACTGTGGCCTGTCTCTGTACTCTGGTCTATATGTGGTCTCTGCGCTCTCTGGCCCGTCTCTGCTCTCTGGTTTGTCTCTTCACTCTGGCCTGTCTGTGTTCTCTGGCCTGTGTCTCTGCTCTCTGGCTTGTCTCTGCACTCTGGCTTGTCTCTGCTCTATGGCTTGTCTCTGCTCTATGGCTTGTCTCTGCTCTATGGCCTGTCTCTGCTCTCTGGCCTGTCTCTAAACTCTTTGTGTACACTGTACACTGACCTGTCTCTAAACACTGGCCTGTCTCTGTACAGTGGTCTGGCCCTGAACTCTGGTCTGTCTCTATACAGTGGCCTGTCTCTGCACTCTGACCTGCCTCTGTACTCTGGTCTGCCTCTGTACTCTGGCCTGTCTCTGTACAGTGGCCTGTCTCTGTACTCTGGCCTGTCCCTGTACTCTGGTCTGTCTCTGCACTCTGGTCTGTCTCTGCACTCTGACCTGCCTCTGTACTGTGGTCTGTCTCTGTACTCTGGCCTGTCCCTGTACTCTGGCCTGTCCCTGTACTCTGGCCTGTCCCTGTACTCTGGGCTGTCTCTGTACTCTAGCCTGTCTCTGTACTCTGGGCTGTCTCTGTACTCTGGGCTGTCTCTGTACTCTGGCCTGTCTCTGTACTCTGGCCTGTCTCTGTACTCTGGCCTGTCTCTGTACTCTGGGCTGTCTCTGTACTCTGGCCTGTCTCTGTACTCTGGCCTGTCTCTGTACTCTGGGCTGTCTCTGTACTCTGGCCTGTCTCTGTACTCTGGCCTGTCTCTGTACTCTGGGCTGTCTCTGTACTCTAGCCTGTCTCTGTACTTTGGCCTGTCTCTGCTCTATGGCCTGTCTCTGTACTCTGGCCTGTCTCTGCACTCTGGCCTGTCTCTGTACTCTGGGCTGTCTCAGCACAGTGGCCTGCCTTTGTACTCTGGGCTGTCTCTGTACTCTAGCCTGTCTCTGTACTTTGGCCTGTCTCTGCTCTATGGCCTGTCTCTGCACTCTGGCCTGTCTCTGCACTCTGGCCTGTCTCTGCACTCTGGCCTGTCTCTGTACTCTGGCCTGTCTCTGTACTCTGGCCTGTCTCTGTACTCTAGCCTGTCTCTGTACTCTAGCCTGTCTCTGTACTCTGGCCTGCCTCTGTACTCTGGCCTGTCTCTGCACTTTGGCCTGTCTCTGTACTCTGGCCTGTCTCTGTACTCTGGCCTGTCTCTGTACTTTGGCCTGTCTCTGTACTTTGGCCTGTCTCTGTACTCTGGCCTGTCTCTGCACTCTGGCCTGTCTCTGTACTCTAGCCTGTCTCTGTACAGTGGCCTGTCTCTGCACTCTGGCCTGTCTCTGTACTCTGGCCTGTCTCTGTACTTTGGCCTGTCTCTGTACTCTAGCCTGTCTCTGTACTCTGGCCTGTCTCTGTACTCTAGCCTGTCTCTGTACTCTAGCCTGTCTCTGTACTCTGGCCTGTCTCTGTACTGTGGCCTGTCTCTGTACTCTGGCCTGTCTCTGTACTCTAGCCTGTCTCTGTACTCTGGCCTGCCTCTGTACTGTGGTCTGTCTCTGTACTCTGGCCTGTCTCTGCACTCTGGCCTGTCTCTGTACTCTGGCCTGTCTCTGTACTTTGGCCTGTCTCTGTACTCTAGCCTGTCTCTGCACTCTGGCCTGTCTCTGTACTCTGGCCTGTCTCTGTACTCTAGCCTGTCTCTGTACTTTGGCCTGTCTCTGTACTTTGGCCTGTCTCTGTACTCTAGCCTGTCTCTGTACTCTAGCCTGTCTCTGTACTCTGGCCTGTCTCTGTACTCTAGCCTGTCTCTGCACTCTGGCCTGTCTCTGTACTGTGGCCTGCCTCTGTACTGTGGTCTGTCTCTGTACTCTGGCCTGTCTCTGTACTCTGGCCTGTCTCTGTACTCTAGCCTGTCTCTGCACTCTGGCCTGTCTCTGTACTCTAGCCTGTCTCTGCACTCTGGCCTGTCTCTGTACTGTGGCCTGCCTCTGTACTGTGGTCTGTCTCTGTACTCTGGCCTGTCTCTGTACTCTGGCCTGTCTCTGTACTCTAGCCTGTCTCTGTACTTTGGCCTGTCTCTGTACTTTGGCCTGTCTCTGTACTTTGGCCTGTCTCTGTACTCTAGCCTGTCTCTGTACTCTAGCCTGTCTCTGTACTCTAGCCTGTCTCTGCACTCTGGCCTGTCTCTGTACTCTAGCCTGTCTCTGTACTCTATCTAGCCTGTCTCTGCACTCTGGCCTGTCTCTGTACTCTGGCCTGTCTCTGTACTCTAGCCTGTCTCTGCACTCTGGCCTGTCTCTGTACTCTAGCCTGTCTCTGTACTCTGGCCTGTCTCTGTACTCTGGCCTGTCTCTGCACTCTGGCCTGTCTCTGTACTCTAGCCTGTCTCTGTACTTTGGCCTGTCTCTGCACTCTGGCCTGTCTCTGCACTCTAGCCTGTCTCTGTACTCTAGCCTGTCTCTGTACTCTGGCCTGTCTCTGCACTCTGGCCTGTCTCTGTACTCTGGCCTGTCTCTGTACTCCAGCCTGTCTCTGTACTCTAGCCTGTCTCTGTACTCTAGCCTGTCTCTGTACTCTGGCCTGTCTCTGTACTCTGGCCTGTCTCTGTACTCTAGCCTGTCTCTGTACTCTAGCCTGTCTCTGTACTCTAGCCTGTCTCTGTACAGTGGCCTGTCTCTGCACTCTGGCCTGTCTCTGCACTCTGGCCTGTCTCTGTACTCCAGCCTGTCTCTGTACTCTGGCCTGTCTCTGTACTCTAGCCTGTCTCTGTACTCTGGCCTGTCTCTGCACTCTGGCCTGTCTCTGTACTCTAGCCTGTCTCTGTACTCCAGCCTGTCTCTGTACAGGGTGACAACACAGTAACACAATTTGGAGACGGTTGTCACCTCATAAAAGTAAGTGCCTGAACATGGACCTTCATGGCAGGATCACCAGGGACTCATTTAATGAAAGCTGCAATTGAAATGACATGAAGATGGTAACGCTTGTATGCGATTTTAGTGAAAGGGTTTCTATCTCCATAAATATAAAGGATGCGATTTACTATTCATGAGTCGATCACACTGGATGGATGAGAGGAAAGCCGGCTGATTAGGAATATCACATGGGGGTCACGTCTTTGATCTGACGTCTGATTGGATTTATCTCACGGGGGGGGGGAACAACGCTGACATAGAAAGATCCGGCGTTTACCGAGAGGCGATTTTCATCGCCTCTCATTTACATCTCAGAGACTCATGAGACCTGGTAATAGAAGATGGGGGAGGGGATTACGGCTCCATTCACACTTTGCGATTCGGAATCGCAGTCGGAAATTGCAACAATTCTCTCTGCAATTCAAAATTGTCGATTCTTTTCTTTTTTTTTTTATCCAATTTTTTTTTTAAAAGACAATGGCCCAGATTCAAGAAGCTATTGCGCCCGCGCAACCATAGGTTGCGCGGCGCAATAGCTGTTTTGCTCCCGCGTAGCGAATGCCCCTGATTCAGGAACATCGCTACGCGGACTGCAGCCTAGGATATGACAGACATAAGCCTCCTTATGCCTTCATATCTCAGGCTGCATTCTTGCGTTGGCCGCTAGGGGGCGCGGCCATTGTGATCGGCGTATAGTATGCAAATTGCATACTACCACCGATTCACAAAAGTTGCGCGGGCCCTGCGCACGCAAGGTACGGAGTTTCCGTACGGCGACTTTAGCGTAAGGCTGCTCCTGCTAATAGTAGGAGCAGCCAATGCTAAAGTATAGCCGCCCTTCCCGCTCGTGAAATTAAAATTTCACGTCATTTACGTAAGTGATTTGTGAATGGCGCTGGACGCCATTCACGTTCACTTAGAAGAAAGTTTCCCGACGGAGCATGCGCTGTTCGCTCGGCGCGGGAGCGCGCCTAATTTAAATGATTCCCGCCCCTGGCGGGATCATTTACATTAGGCGCCCTTACGCAGGGCTAATTAGCATTGCGCCCGCGCAATTTACGGAGCTACTGCTCCGTGAATCGCGGGCAAATCGAAATATTTCAAAAATCGTTGCCCTTTGCCCACACAAATATTGCGCGGATCTACCTGAATCTGGGCCAATGATTTTACCCGGGCCGGGCCCAGGCAGGAGGGTACCCCGCCTTTGTTCTGGGGCGGTGGCCTTTCCTTCCTCTGTATTGCCTTGCTGTGTCATGTGTAGATCCTTCCATATTTATTAACTGTTATTTTCTTTTTATTAACTCCTTCTTCCCCTTCTTCTTTTAGCTTTTTTTTTTTTCTTTTTTTTTTTTGCCATGACCGTGTAGATTTTTGGTTTTGGGTTTAATACCGCTTTAGGGGTGTAGGGAGATGGTGTCATGGGATGTGTAGGGAGATGGTGTCATGGGATGTGTAGGGAGATGATGTCATGGGATGTGTAGGGAGGTGGGGTCATGGGATGTGTAGGGTGATGGTGGGATGTGTAGGGAGATGGTGGGATGTGTAGGGAGATGGTGGGATGTGTAGGGAGATGGTGTCATGGGATGTGTAGGGAGATGGTGTCATGGGATGTGTAGGGTGATGGTGTCATGGGATGTGTAGGGAGATGGTGTCATGGGATGTGTAGGGAGATGGTTTCATGGGATGTGTAGGGAGATGGTGTCATGGGATGTGTAGGGACATGGTGTCATGGGATGTGTAGGGAGATGGTGGGATGTGTAGGGTGATGGTGTCATGGGATGTATAGGGAGGTGGTGGCATGGGATGTGTAGGGTGATGGTGTCATGGGATGTATTGGGAGGTGGTGTCATGGGATGTGTAGGGTGATGGTGTCATGGGATGTGTAGGGAGATGATGGGATGTGTAGGGTGATGGTGTCATGGGATGTGTAGGGAGATGGTGGGATGTGTAGGGTGATGGTGGGATGTGTAGGGTGATGGTGGGATGTGTAGGGAGATGGTGTCATGGGATGTGTAGGGTGATGGTGGGATGTGTAGGGTGATGGTGGGATGTGTAGGGTGATGGTGGGATGTGTAGGGTGATGGTGGGATGTGTAGGGAGATGGTGTCATGGGATGTGTAGGGTGATGGTGTCATGGGATGTGTAGGGAGATGATGGGATGTGTAGGGAGATGGTGGGATGTGTAGGGTGATGGTGGGATGTGTAGGGAGATGGTGTCATGGGATGTGTAGGGTGATGGTGGGATGTGTAGGGAGATGGTGTCATGGGATGTGTAGGGAGATGGTGGGATGTGTAGGGTGATGGTGGGATGTGTAGGGTGATGGTGGGATGTGTAGGGAGATGGTGGGATGTGTAGGGTGATGGTGGGATGTGTAGGGTGATGGTGGGATGTGTAGGGAGATGGTGTCATGGGATGTGTAGGGAGATGGTGGGATGTGTAGGGTGATGGTGGGATGTGTAGGGTGATGGTGGGATGTGTAGGGAGATGGTGGGATGTGTAGGGTGATGGTGGGATGTGTAGGGTGATGGTGGGATGTGTAGGGTGATGGTGGGATGTGTAGGGAGATGGTGGGATGTGTAGGGTGATGGTGGGATGTGTAGGGTGATGGTGGGATGTGTAGGGTGATGGTGGGATGTGTAGGGAGATGGTGTCATGGGATGTGTAGGGTGATGGTGGGATGTGTAGGGTGATGGTGTCATGGGATGTGTAGGGTGATGGTGTCATGGGAAGTGTAGGGAGATGGTGGCATGTGTAGGGAGATGGTGTCATGGGATGTGTAGGGAGATGGTGTCATGGGATGTGTAGGGACATGGTGTCATGGGATGTGTAGGGAGATGGTGTCATGGGATGTGTAGGGAGATGGTGTCATGGGATGTGTAGGGACATGGTGTCATGGGATGTGTAGGGAGATGGTGTCATGGGATGTGTAGGGACATGGTGTCATGGGATGTATAGGGAGATGGTGTCATGGGATGTGTAGGGACATGGTGTCATGGGATGTGTAGGGAGATGGTGTCATGGGATGTGTAGGGAGATGGTGTCATGGGATGTGTAGGGACATGGTGTCATGGGATGTGTAGGGAGATGATGGGATGTGTGGGGACATGGTGTCATGGGATGTGTAGGGAGATGATGGGATGTGTAGGGAGATGGTGGGATGTGTAGGGTGATGGTGGGATGTGTAGGGACATGGTGTCATGGGATGTGTAGGGAGATGGTGTCATGGGATGTGTAGGGAGATGGTGTCATGGGATGTGTAGGGACATGGTGTCATGGGATGTGTAGGGTGATGGTGTCATGGGATGTGTAGGGTGATGGTGTCATGGGAAGTGTAGGGTGATGGTGGGATGTGTAGGGAGATGGTGGGATGTGTAGGGAGATGGTGGGATGTGTAGGGAGATGGTGGGATGTGTAGGGTGATGGTGTCATGGGATGTGTAGGGAGATGGTGGGATGTGTAGGGAGATGGTGGGATGTGTAGGGTGATGGTGGGATGTGTAGGGAGATGGTGGGATGTGTAGGGAGATGGTGGGATGTGTAGGGAGATGGTGGGATGTGTAGGGTGATGGTGTCATGGGATGTGTAGGGAGATGGTGGGATGTGTAGGGAGATGGTGGGATGTGTAGGGAGATGGTGGGATGTGTAGGGTGATGTTGGGATGTGTAGGGAGATGGTGTCATGGGATGTGTAGGGTGATGTTGGGATGTGTAGGGTGATGGTGTCATGGGATGTGTAGGGTAATGGTGGGATGTGTAGGGAGATGGTGGGATGTGTAGGGTGATGATGGGATGTGTAGGGTGATGATGGGATGTGTAGGGTGATGATGGGATGTGTAGGGTGATGATGGGATGTGTAGGGTGATGGTGGGATGTGTAGGGTGATGATGGGATGTGTAGGGTGATGATGGGATGTGTAGGGTGATGGTGGGATGTGTAGGGTGATGATGGGATGTGTAGGGTGATGATGGGATGTGTAGGGTGATGGTGGGATGTGTAGGGAGATGGTGGGATGTGTAGGGAGATGGTGGGATGTGTAGGGAGATGGTGTCATGGGATGTGTAGGGTAATGGTGGGATGTGTAGGGAGATGGTGGGATGTGTAGGGAGATGGTGTCATGGGATGTATAGGGTGATGGTGGGATGTGTAGGGAGATGGTGGGATGTGTAGGGAGATGGTGTCATGGGATGTGTAGGGTAATGGTGGGATGTGTAGGGAGATGGTGGGATGTGTAGGGAGATGGTGTCATGGGATGTATAGGGTGATGGTGGGATGTATAGGGTGATGGTGGGATGTGTAGGGTGATGGTGTCATGGGATGTGTAGGGAGATGGTGGGATGTGTAGGGTGATGGTGGGATGTGTAGGGTGATGGTGGGATGTGTAGGGTAATGGTGGGATGTGTAGGGAGATGGTGGGATGTGTAGGGTGATGGTGTCATGGGATGTGTAGGGAGATGGTGGGATGTGTAGGGTGATGGTGGGATGTGTAGGGTGATGGTGGGATGTGTAGGGTAATGGTGGGATGTGTAGGGTGATGGTGGGATGTGTAGGGAGATGGTGGGATGTGTAGGGAGATGGTGGGATGTGTAGGGAGATGGTGGGATGTGTAGGGAGATGGTGGGATGTGTAGGGAGATGGTGGGATATGTAGGGTGATGATGGGATGTGTAGGGTGATGGTGGGATGTGTAGGGAGATGATGGGATGTGTAGGGTAATGGTGGGATATGTAGGGAGATGATGGGATGTGTGGGGTGATGGTGGGATGTGTAGGGTGATGGTGTGATGGGATGTGTAGGGAGATGGTGGGATGTGTAGGGAGATGGTGGGATGTGTAGGGTGATGGTGGGATGTGTAGGGAGATAATGGGATGTGTAGGGAGATGGTGGGATGTGTAGGGTGATGGTGGGATGTGTAGGGAGATGGTGGGATGTGTAGGGTGATGGTGGGATGTGTAGGGTAATGGTGGGATGTGTAGGGTGATGGTGGGATGTGTAGGGTGATGGTGGGATGTGTAGGGTAATGGTGGGATGTGTGGGGTGATGATGGGATGTGTAGGGTGATGGTGTCATGGGATGTGTAGGGAGATGGTGGGATGTGTAGGGTGATGGTGGGATGTGTAGGGTGATGGTGGGATGTGTAGGGTAATGGTGGGATGTGTAGGGTGATGGTGGGATGTGTAGGGAGATGGTGGGATGTGTAGGGAGATGGTGGGATGTGTAGGGAGATGGTGGGATGTGTAGGGAGATGGTGGGATATGTAGGGTGATGATGGGATGTGTAGGGTGATGGTGGGATGTGTAGGGAGATGATGGGATGTGTAGGGTAATGGTGGGATATGTAGGGAGATGATGGGATGTGTGGGGTGATGGTGGGATGTGTAGGGTGATGGTGTGATGGGATGTGTAGGGAGATGGTGGGATGTGTAGGGAGATGGTGGGATGTGTAGGGTGATGGTGGGATGTGTAGGGAGATAATGGGATGTGTAGGGAGATGGTGGGATGTGTAGGGTGATGGTGGGATGTGTAGGGAGATGGTGGGATGTGTAGGGAGATGGTGGGATGTGTAGGGTGATGGTGGGATGTGTAGGGAGATGGTGGGATGTGTAGGGAGATGGTGGGATGTGTAGGGAGATGGTGGGATGTGTAGGGAGATAATGGGATGTGTAGGGAGATGGTGGGATGTGTAGGGAGATGGTGGGATGTGTAGGGAGATGGTGGGATGTGTAGGGTGATGGTGGGATGTGTAGGGTGATGGTGTCATGGGATGTGTAGGGAGATGGTGGGATGTGTAGGGAGATGGTGGGATATGTAGGGTGATGATGGGATGTGTAGGGTGATGGTGGGATGTGTAGGGAGATGATGGGATGTGTGGGGACATGGTGTCATGGGATGTTTTGTTTTCGCTGCTTCCTGTGCCCGCCATGGTGGAGATGTCCTCCAAACGCTCCCAGGAACGGGGTCAGGCGAGGAGAAAGCACAGAGGAGCCACCAAAGGGAAATGATATACGCGGCCCCGCTCATTACCGCACTTGTGACACGGAGAGCAGGTGGTAATCATTTCCCAGATCCCCTTTCAAGTGGTGCAGGAAGCGCCCCATCCTCCGCTCAGCGTTTCTCTGCCCACGTTTTGCTCGGGTCGATGAGAGGAAATGTGTGCAAAGTGTCGTTTCACCTTTTTTACAACATAAATGCAGCACAAGCACAACATAAATCTCACCAATACAACCTTTGCCTTCCATGGCACGATAGATTTTATAACTTTGCCTTCTGCTGTCTGTTTGTTTTGTTTACCAAAGCCATGTAGCAGAATACATTATGGCCAAAATTTATAAAGACATTTTTTTTAGATATTATTTTTTTAGCAGAAAGTCAAAAATATATTTTTTCAAATTTTCGCCTTTTTTTCATTTAGAGAAAAAAAAAAACCTCAGAGGTGATCAAATACCACCAAAAGAAATCTCTATTTGTGGGGGAAAAAAGGACGTCAGTTTTATTTGGGTACGACTACGAAATTGTCAGTTAAAGTAACGCAGTGCCGTAGGGCAAAAAATGGCATGATCATGGGTGGGGGGGGGGGGGGGGGGGGGGTAAATCTCCCGGAGCTGAAGTGGGTAAACGTTTTGGAACTATTAGCCAGATTCAGGTAGGGCGCGTATCTTTAAGGCGGCGTAGCGTATCGTATTTACGCTACGCCGCCTTAAGTACTGTATTCACAAAGCACTTGCCTCCTAACTTAAGGCGGCGTATCGTAAATGGGGCCCGCCTAAGCGCGCCTAATTCAAATGAGGATGAGGGGGGCGTGTTTTATGTTAATGTTTGGTGCCCCGACGTGATTGACGTTTTTTACGAACGGCGCATGCGCCGTCCGTGTACATATCCCAGTGTGCATTGCTCCAAAGTACGCCGCAAGGACGTATTGGTTTCGACGTGAACGTAAATTACGTCCAGCCCTATTCACGGACGACTTACGCAAACGACATAAAATTTTCAACACGGGAACGACAGCCATACTTAACATTGGCTAGGCCAGCTATTTGTTGGAATAACTTTACGCCGGAAAAAGCCATACGTAAACAACTTAAAAAAAATGCGCCGGGCGCACGTATGTTCGTGAATCGGCGTATCTAGTCATTTACATATTCTACGCCGAACTCAGGGGAAGCGCCATCTAGCGGCCAGCGGGACAATTGCACCCTAAGATACGACGGCGTAGGAGATTTACGCCGCTCGTATCTTAGCCTAATTTAAGCGTATCTGGTTTCCAGTATACGCTTAAATTAACGCCGGCGTAGATTCAGAGTTACGACGGCGACGTACCTGAATCTGGCTATATATATTTTATATTTGCCTCGAGTTCCACCTTAATAGGCGCTTTTATACGAGGTCTTCATTTTTTTTTTTTTTTTTTTAGCTCTGAACTTGGAAGACTTTTTTTTTATTTTATTTTTTTTTATTATATATTTTTTTTATTTTAGCTCTGAACTTTTTTTTATTTATTTATATATATATATATATAATTTTTTTTTTTTTTTTTTAGCTCTGAACTTGGAAGATTTTTTTTATTATTCTTTATTTTTTTATATATTAGTTTCTTTTAGCTCTGAACTTGGATGACTATTTTTTTTTTTTTATATATATATATTTTTTTTTTTTTAGCTCTGAACTTGGAAGACTTTTTTTAGGAAAACCTCTTTCGTTGGGTGAACACACAAAATCAATTAGTCCTGTAGGTTGTTGGAGTGGAATGGCGGCGGCTTTTATAGCGTAATGGAATCTCGTGGGGAAATGATGGAAATTCTATCAATTATATATATATATGGCGATCGCCATCCCCCGGCCTCGCGCAGCGTCTACAAATCTCTATAATTCACTTTACGGCAGTGGCGGTGGCGCTGCGGCGGCTCCACCTCGCTCCGTTCCTTTGTACAGTACATTCGATTATAGGGGAGGTGGAGGGGAGAGGATGTTTGATTTGTATCAGAGCTGCCAGATCTTGCGTCTTCGCCATGTAACCGCCGTCTTGTACCCCCCCCGCCCATTTCCATGTTGTTTTCGGCGGAGCACAGTGAGGCCACTGTTTTCTCTAACGAGGACCACATGGCCGCACGTGGGACGCCGGCGAGTTTCGTTCGGTCATGAAAGAGTTTTGTGTTTGTGCTTTGTACATGGCTCCGAGCTACTGGGGGTGGGGGGGAGAAAAACAAGGCCAAGATGGCCGCCGTCATCGCCGTATACTCAAGAGCGCGTGGCTGCGAGGATCTGCGCGTTATGAGGGACGTTCGCCCAACCTCGGGGCTGATCCATGCGATCTCTGCGATCCGATCTTTTACAGCTCATACTTTGTATTTGATTTGTATATCTATGGTGGCGAGTCGGTATGGCGTCTGCGACACCTTTTTCTGGCGTTAGTGTTGTAAAAGAATGTCCGGCGTCAAATTCAGAAAAGCAGTGCGGCAGATCGAACGTTATTACCGTCATTTGGAATACATTCAGAGCGTTCTTAGTGGCGATACTTTTACGTTATGTCGCAAGGGGTGTGGCTGATTTGGAAATCAATACCGTAGTTTTAGAGATAAGGAAATTGGCGGTAAATTGGAACCAATGTCATTAACATTTTTAGTCGGGAGTGAGGAGTTATCCCCCCATGTTTTTGGTTGTTAGGCTGCCAGCATCCTAGCAACCAATGATGATTAGCCAAATAACTTCATTGGCTACTAGGTGTCCTTAAAAAACGATATTATTGGTTGCTACACAGTGCCATTGGTTGCTAGGCACCCAATCAGGCTCAGCTACACTATTTTATTGGTTGCTAGGATGCCTCCTAGCAGCTAGTAAGACTTGGCTGCACAACGTCATTGGTTACTAGGTTGCCTCCTAGCAACCAGTCAGGCTTAGCTACACAGTGCCATTGGTTGCTAGGATGTCTCTTAGCAACAAATCAGGATCATCTGTACATTATCATTGGTTGCTGGGACACCTCTTTTTTTATGTGTTTATTTGTATTTTTGTAACTTTTTATTTCGTATTTATGTATTTTTATTTTTTTGTGCTTTATTTTTTATTATTTTTTAAACGTGTTTATTTGTATTTTTGTAACTTTTTATTTCGTATTTATGTATTTTTATTTTTTTGTGCTTTATTTTTTATTATTTTTTGAATGTGTTTATTTGTATTTTTGCAACTTTTCATTTCGTATTTATGTATTTTTATTCTTTCGTGCTTTATTATTTATTATTTTTTTAACGTGTTTATTTGTATTTTTGTAACTTTTTATTTCGTATTTATGTATTTTTATTCTTTTGTGCTTTATTTTTTTAACGTGTTTATTTGTATTTTTGTAACTTTTTATTTCGTATTTATGTATTTTTATTCTTTTGTGCTTTATTTTTTTAATGTGTTTATTTGTATTTTTTTACTTTTTATTTCGTATTTATGTATTTTAATTCTTTTTTGCTTTATTTTTTATTTTTTTTAACGTGTTTATTTGTATTTTTGTAACTTTTTGTTTCGTATTTATGTATTTTTATTCTCTTGTGCTTTATTATTTATTATTTTTTTAACGTGTTTATTTGTATTTTTGTAACTTTTTATTTCGTATTTATGTATTTTTATTCTTTTGTGCTTTATTTTTTTAACGTGTTTATTTGTATTTTTGTAACTTTTTATTTCGTATTTATGTATTTTTATTCTTTTGTGCTTTATTTTTTTAATGTGTTTATTTGTATTTTTTTACTTTTTATTTCGTATTTATGTATTTTAATTCTTTTTTGCTTTATTTTTTATTTTTTTTAACGTGTTTATTTGTATTTTTGTAACTTTTTGTTTCGTATTTATGTATTTTTATTCTCTTGTGCTTTATTTTTTATTTGTTTTTTAACGTGTTTATTTGTATTTTTGTAACTTTTTATTTCTTATTTATGTATTTTTATTCTTTTGTGCTTTATTTTTTATTATTTTTTTAACGTGTTTATTTGTATTTTTGGAAGTTTTTATTTCGTATTTATGTATTTTTATTCTTTTGTTTTTATTTTTTTTATTTACAGACCTGGGTGCAGATGTGGAAATTTTTTTTGCAGTCCCATCTTGTATTTCTTTATTGTCATATATATATATATTGCATCTGTTTTTGTTCCTCTAAATTGCCACAAGAGGAATTCATCTTTGCTCCGAGCAATTTTCTCCAGAACTGCAAATCTTTTAAAAATTCAGGGCCAGATTCAGCTACAATGGCGTATCTTTAGTTGGGCGTAGCGTATCCTATTTACGCTACGCCGCCGCAACTTAGACAGGCAAGTGCAGTATTCACAAAGCACTTGCTCCGTAAGTTGCGGCGGCGTAGCGTAAATGGGCCGGCGTAAGCCCGCGTAATTCAAAGTAGGCTGGTAGGGGGCATGTTGTATGGAAATGAATCGTGACCCCGCGTAAATGACGCGCCTAACGAACGGCGCATGCGCGCGCATGCTCAGTATCACGTCGTATTTTCTCCCTAAGTTACGCCGGCTCAATGCTTAGTCGACGTGAACGTAACCTACGCCCATCCCCATTCACGTACGACTTACGCAAACGACGTAAAATACGACGCTGTTCCGACGTCCATACCTTAAGGCCTAGTACATACGAGAGGATTTATCCGTGGATACGGTCCACCGGACCGTTTCCGCGGATAAATCCTCTCGAGGATTTTGATCCGATGGAGTGTACTCACCATCGGATCGAAATCCGCGCCGAAATCCCATTGCAATGACGTGTCGCGCCGTCGCCGCGATGATGACGCGGCGATGTGCGCGACGCTGTCATATAAGGAATTCCACGCATGCGTTGAATCATTACGACGCATGCGGGGGATCCATTCGGACGGATTGATCCAGTGAGTCTGTACAGACCAGCGGATCAATCCGTTGGGATGGATTCAAGCGGATAGATTTTAAAGCATGTCTTCAAATTTTTATCTGCTGGAAATCCATCCCAGGGGATAAAAATCCGCGGAAACAGATCCGCTGGATTGTACACACCATAGGATCTATCCGCTGGAGCCGGTCCGCGGATCAATTCCAGCGTATGGATCCTCTCGTGTGTACGGCGCCTAACATGACTTACCCCTGCTTTATGAGGGGTAAAGTTACGCCGGTCGTACGCCTTACGTAAACAGCGTATTTTAATACGCCGGGCGCAAGTACGTTCGTGAATCGGCGTATCTAGCTCATTTGCATATTCAACACGGAAATATACGGAAGCGCCCCTAGCGGCCAGCGTAAATATGCACCCTAAGATACGACGGCGTAGGAGACTTACGCCGCTCGTATCTTGGCAACAGTGAGGCGTATCTGATTCTATGAATCAGTCGCAAAGATACGACGGCGCACATTCGGACTGACGACGGCGTACGTGGAGATACGCCGTCGTAAGTCCTTTGTGAATCTGGGCCTCAATTTTTTTATTTTTTTATTACATACGTTCTTTTTTTTATTTTTATATATCTGTCTGGAGTTCATTGTTAACGTGTATAATCATTGTTACATTGTTACATTCATCTCCTGAGGCAGACGCGCACCAGGTATGTTGTCCTGCAGTATTTTTCTGAGTTAGGCAATCGATGTGGAATTCCGGCAGAGCCATAAAAAATCTTCACATGAGAGGCTGTTAAATGGCTGAGTAATGTTAGTTTACAGCAAAAAAAAAAAAGAACCGCTGCTACAGAGTGCCGGCCCTTTAAATTTACGTCCTGCTCCTAATGAGGTATTGTAACCCAAACTGCGGCGCTGAGGTGTAAAACCAACGACTGTAAATCCCGGGCCGGCTGACAATAAAAGGAAATGAACTCGCTCTGGAGCATTGTTTTATAGAAAGGGACTCGTCTGTGGTGATTCCTGCTGCGAGTCTAATATACCGATCTATAACATCTGCCGCCATTAAAAAATGGCGTCGATTTTTTTTTTACCCTGGACACGGATTTGCGAATAGGCCCCCATCTAAGCCTAGTTGAGACTTTGGGGCCAGATTCACGAACAATTACGGCGGCGCAACGTATCCCCTTTATGTTACTCCGCCGCAAGTTTTCATCGTAAGTGCTTGATTCACAAAGCACTTGCGTGTAAACTTGCGGCGGCGTAGCGTAAAGCCGTCCGGCGCAAGCCCGCCTAATTCAAATGGGGCGTGTACCATTTAAATTAGGCGGCGCTCCCGCGCCGAACTTTCTGCGCATGCTCCGTTAAATTTAGTAAATTTCCCGCCGTGCTTTGCGCGAAATTACGCCGCCCCGACGTGTTTTTTGAACGGCGACGTGCGTTACGTCCTTTCGTATTCCTGGACATCTTACGCAAAAAAAAAATTTGAAATTCGACGCGGGAACGACGGCCATACTTTAACATGGCTGGTCTAAATCTAAGCCATGAAATAGCAGGCTTAAGTTTGCGATAGGAAAAACCGACTAGCGACGACGTAAGAGAATGAGACGAACGCGCGTACCTTCGTGCGCGCGTACCTTCGTGGATCGCCGTAAACAGCTAATTTGCGGAAAACGACGCAAACTCCACCCAGCGGTCGCCGAAGTATTGCATCCTAAGATCCGAAGGCGTACGAAGCCGTACGCCTGTCGGATCTTAGCCAAATGCCGTCGTATCTTGGTTTGTGAATTACAAATAAAGATACGACGCGGGAAATTTGAAAGTACGCCGGCGTATCAGCCGATACTCCGGCGTACTTATTCTGTGAATCTGGCCCTTGGTGTCTTCCATAAGGCTTCCTCTAGGATAGGGGTTGCCAAGCTTTCTACACAAAGGGCCAGTGGGGTGGGACTAAATAATGCCCCATCATTGGTGTCAGTGGGAGGAATAGTGCCCAATCGTTGGTGCCAATGAAAGGAATTCTGCCCCACCATTGGTATTAGTGAAAATAATTCTGCCCCATCATTGGTGTCAATTGAAGAAATTCTACCCCATCATTGGTGTCAATAGAAGGAATTCTGCCCCATCATTGGTGTCAATGGAAGGAATTCTGCCCCACCATTGTTGTCAATGGAAAGAATTCTGCCCTATCATTGGTGTCAGTAGAAGGAATCCTGCCCCATCATTGGTGTCAGTAGAAGGAATTCTGCCCCATCATTGGTGTCAATGGAAGGAATTCTGCCCCACCATTGTTGTCAATGGAAAGAATTCTGCCCTATCATTGGTGTCAGTAGAAGGAATTCTGCCCCATCATTGGTGTCAATAGAAGGAATTCTGCCCTATCATTGGTGTCAGTGGGAGAAATAGTGCCCCATCATTGGTGTCAGTGGAAGGAATTCTGCCCCATCATTGGTGTCAGTGGGAGGAATAGTGTCCCATCATTGGTGTCAGTGGGAGGAATAGTTCCCCATCATTGGTGTCAGTGGGAGGAATAGTGCCCCATCATTGGTGTCAGTGGGAGGAATAGTGCCCCATCATTGGTGTCAGTGGGAGGAATAGTACCCCATCATTGGTGTCAATGGAAGGAATTCTGCCCCATCATTGGTGTCAGTGGAAGGAATTCTGCCCCATCATTGGTGTCAGTGAAAATAATTCTGTGCATATTTACGCTGGCCGCAAGGGGCGCTTCCATTGATTTACGCGTCGAATATGTAAATGACCTAGATACGCCGATTCACGAACGTACTTGCGCCCGTCGCTGTAATAGACGCCGTTTACGTAAGGCGTACGTCCGACGTAAAGTTATTCCACATATAGGTGGCGCAACCCATGCAAAGGTATGGACGTCGGAACAGCCGTTGTATTTTACGTAGTTTACGTAAGTCGTACGTGAATAGGGCTGGGCGTAGGTTACCTTCAGTGATTCTACGTATCTTAGGCGTTCGTTCCGACGTGATTCTGAGCATGCGCACTGGGAAGCGTCCACGGGACGGCGCCAATGCGCCGTTCGTTCGGCCCCTCATTTGCATGGGGTCACGCTTCATTTTAATGTTTCACGCCCACTTCCTTCCTACTTTGAATTAGGCGGGCAATTTACGCTACGCCGGCGCAACGTAGGGAGCGAGTGCTTTGTGAATACTGTTCTTGCCTCTCTGTGTTACGTCGGTGGAGCGCATATGAGATGCGCTACGCCCGCACAAATATACGCCGCTCTACGTGAATCCGGGCCTCCATGTTCAGCAGACAAACAAGTCGCGTGTGCGTGTGAGCAGCTGGAATATCTGATATCTATATCCAGGCCGATAGGAAGCGGCATATGACGGAAGCACTCAAGCGGCGTGTGGGACGTTCCGTTACAATAATTTTATTGCTAAATCGTTGAGTTCAATCGCTCTGAAGGAGCTTCTCTATCCTGCAACCCAGCTGGCCTCTTCTCCGGATATCGGTTTGCTTGATTGCATTATTTCTCCAAGTGATAAAAATATAACTCGCGCTCTTAAATTAGATCTTCATATACAATGGCTTCTCAACAATCATTTAAAATGAACACCAATTTCCAGCACGTTGCTGGCACAGGGAACCCGCGCTGCTTTCCACGGGTTATTTATGGTCCTCGGGAAAACATCCTATCTGCTTTTCATGGGGTGAAGACTATAAAGCTAAGCCCCGCGTGATTTATTTATAACGCTCGGCACAAAGAAAGATACAATTTGAATTTTAGCTGCCATTACATCAGCCATTGTTTCTCGGCTAAATGGGAGAATATTTTTAACCTGTCCTCCGGCTGTGGCTCTTATCAGTTAACCTTTAGCTATTGTACTTGACTAAAGAATAGTATAAATCTTGGCACGTATGTGACTATAGAAAACAATGTTATTTTTGTTCCTTATATTGTATATGAAGGGTCTTAAAAAGGGGTTGCGGGTGGTGGGAGAAATGATCCCTTCTTTGGTTCCTTCACTTTCCTGTCTATGTGACCGAGGAGGAAATGTAGGGAGATCTTGTCAACAGAGACAGAGAACGGCACAAACCTGGCTGAGGTTCTGGATCAGGGGGTCTCCAAACTTTTCAGTATGAGGGACACATTGTATATTGTACAAATATTTTTGGACTGAAAAAATAAGTTTTATGAATTATCAAATATAATTTAAATGAATACGTTTTACTTTCAGATTTTTTTATATGATTTAAAAATAAAAAACAAAGCAAAGAAATTGCAAAAGATCTTGAGCCCATCAAAGTCCCTATCCGAGTTCCCAACAAAGTCCTCCATACATCAGAGTCCCCCTTACATTGGAGTCCCCATCAAAGTTCCCAACAAAGTCCTCCATACATCAGAGTCCCCCTTACATTGGAGTCCCCATCAAAGTTCCCAACAAAGTCCTCCATACATCAGAGTCCCCCTTACATTGGAGTCCCCATCAAAGTTCCCAACAAAGTCCTCCATACATCAGAGTCCCCCTTACATTGGAGTCCCCATCAAAGTTCCCAACAAAGTCCTCCATACATCAGATTCCTCATCAGCATTCCTAACAAAGTCCTCCTTACATCAGAGTCCCCATCAGAGTCCGCCTTACATAAGGGTCCCCATCAGAGTCCGCCTTACATAAGGGTCCCCATCAAAGATCCCAGCAAAGTCCTCCTTACATCAGATTCCTCATTAGAGTTCCCAACAAGGTCTACTTTGGGTGTCTCGGGATTTCTTGTGGACACTCCTCTGTGGGACAACCTAAACCTGATGGAGGTTTTCAGACTTGAAGGCTTCCTGTCTTGGAAACTAGCGGGGATTCAAATTATTGCCCAGATTTATCATAATAACGTGCTTAAGTCGTTTCAGGAACTACAAAATGAGTTTGATCTACCTAGACACCAATTCTACAGATATTTGCAGCTCAGGCACGCCCTTCAGGCCCAGGGTCGAATATCTGCTCTTCAATTGTCTAGTCATAGGCTGATAACAGATATATTTTTTGGTACTGATAAAAAAGGTATGATATCCCATGTCTACTCCTCCCTTTTGTCATCCATACAGAACTTTACCTTGTAGGAGAGGCTGGGTGGAAGACCTGGGGAACATTGATGGTGAGACATGGGACTCATGTTTACAAGCTGGTCCTCTTACCTCAGTTTCACAATCACATAGATTGTCTCACCTGTTTCTGTTGCACAGGGTCTACCGCACACCCATTCAACTGTTCCGATGGGGAAGAAGGGACTCTTCTCTGTGTCCCAAACAATGCGGGGAGGAGGGATCGCTTATTCACCTAATGTGGCGCTGTCCCAAGTTGCATCGGTTCTGGAGGAGTGTCACTGAGGTTATTTCCTCTGTGTTTCAAGTTAGGGTCCCGTTGGACCCCCTGGTATGCATACTAGGTGCTGTGGATGAAGATACCCTCCACCGGTTAATATCGCAGTGATCAGGCTTTTATACCTAGTAAGGAAACAGATAGCTAGATTTTGGTTGTCCCCGCACGTTCCGACTAAAAAACAATGGAATCGAACAAGTGAACCTTATTATTGTGAGAGAGCACTATACATATCAGCATAGAAATGCATCCAGGAAATTTAACTCCATTTGGCAGCCCTGGCTGGAGACTTCTGGATTAGCACCCCCGAGATTGGTTATGACTCGGGTGTTGCAGATGTAGGTGACATTCTCCCCCCGGGTGCAAAACCTGACCATGTTTGAAGTATATATCTCAGTGGGCATTATACTGTGGGCACGAGAGTTTACATTGATGATGGGAAGTGGTTCTGAATGTTTGGGCAGACTGTGGAATGCAGGATTTCAGATGTGGCCCGTTGGTCTAGTGTTTGATTGTGTTAGGGGGTGAGGCGGTTTCTCGCCTACCTGGCACTGTTTAAATTTTGTCTTTGACCGTATATGGTTTCTGTAACCTCCTGGTGCCTCTGTTCTAGCATATGTAAGGTACTTGTATCTCTGTGATGATATTTTGTAATTTTCATATATGCTGATCGATATTCCTGTATTTTTTATTTTTTTTGGCACAATAAACCATTTTTCTGATTTAAAAAAGAGTTCCCAACAAAGTCCTCCCTACATTAAATACGTCAACAAAGTCCTCCTTATCAAAGTCCCTCCTTATACCAGGGTCCCCATTATAGTTCCCAACAAATTTCCCCTTACATCAGATTCCTCATCAGATTCCCCATCAGAGTCCGCCTTACATAAGGGTCCCCATCAAAGATCCCAACAAAGTCCTCCTTACATCAGATTCCTCATCAGAGTTCCCAACAAAGTTCTTCTTACATCATATTCCCTCCTTATATCAGAGTCTCCATAAGAGTTTCCAACAAAGTCCTCCTTTACATCAGATTCCCCATCAGAGTTCCCAACAAAGTTCTTCTTACATCATATTTCCTCCTTATATCAGAGTCCCCATAAGAGTTTCCAACAAAGTCCTCCCTTACATCAGAGTGCCCCTTAAATCAGAATCCCCAAACTTATCGTGTTTGAAGATAAGATAATTCTGTTGGATGTTGGGAGGACTACACATTGTGAGTGTTGATATATTCGAGTACACTGTCTGTACATTGGAAAATTGTTTGAATTTGTTCAATAAACACCTTTTTGATAAAAAAAAAAATCTGAATCCCCATCAGAGTCTGCCTTACATAAGGGTCCCCATCAAAGATCCCATCAAAGTCCTCCTTACATCAGATACCTCATCAGAGTTCCCAACAAAGTTCTTCTTGCATCATATTCCCTCTTTATATCAGGGTCCCCATCAGAGTTCCCAACAAAGTCCCCCCCTTACACCATAGTGCCTCCTTACACCAGGGTCCTCATCAGAGATCCCAACAAAGTCCTCCTTTACATCAGAGTCCTCCTTATATCAGATTCCCTATCAGAGTTCCCAACAAAGTCCCCCCTTACACCATAGTGCCTCCTTACACCAGGGTCCTCATCAGAGATCCCAACAAAGTGCTCCTTTACATCAGAGTTCCCAACAAAGTCCTCCTTTACATCAGAGTTCCCAACAAAGTCCTCCTTTACATCAGAGTTCCCAACAAAGTCCTCCTTTACATCAGAGTTCCCAACAAAGTCCTCCTTTACATCAGATTCCCCATCAGAGTTCCCAAAAATTCCTCCTTTACATCAGATTCCCCATCAGAGCTCCCAACAAAGTCCTCCTTTACATCAGATTCCCCACCAGAGTTCCCAACAAAGTCCTCCTTACATCAGAGTCCCCCTTAAAGCGGGGGTTCACCCTATCGACGGGAAAAAAAAAAAAAAAATTATTTTACCTTAAAATCAGGCATTGTAGCGCGAGCTACAGTATGCCTGTCCCGAATTTTTTACCGCCGTACTCACCTTGTAGTCGTCCATCGAAGATTCCGGGGAATGGGCGTGCCTATGGAGACGGAGGATGATTGACGGCCGGCTCTGGCGCGTCACGCTTCTCCGGAAATAGCCGAAATAGGCTTGGTCTTCACGGCGCGTGCGCATAGCCTGTGCGCAGGCGCCGTGAAGAGCCGAGACCTACTCCGGCTGTCTTCGGGGAGAGTGACGTGCCAGGGCCGGCCGTCAATCATCCTCCCTCTCCATAGGCACGCCCATTCCCCGCGGGAGCCGGAATCTACGATGGACGACTACAAGGTGAGTACGGGGTTAAAAAAATCGGGACAGGCATACTGTAGCTCGCGCTACAATGCCTGTCTCGATGGTAAAATGTGTCGGGGGGGGGGGGTGAACTACCGCTTTAACTCAGATTCCCCATCAAAGTCTGCCTTACATAAGGGTCCCCATCAAAGATCCCAACAAAGTCCTCCTTACATCAAAGTCCCCATCAAAGATCCCAACAAAGTCCTCCTTACATCAAAGTCCCCATCAAAGATCCCAACAAAGTCCTCCTTACATCAAAGTCCCCCTTATAGGCAGATTCCCTATCAGAGATCTGAACAAAGTCCTCCTTACTTTAGAGCCCCCCCTTATATTAGATTCCCTCATCAAAGTTCTCAACAAAGTCCCTCTTATATCAGATTCCTCATCAGAGTTCCCAACAGAGTGTCCTTTACATCAGGGTCCCCATCAGAGTTCCCAACAAACTCCTACTTACATTAGAGTCCCTCTTACATCAGAGAGTTAGATAAAATGTTTAAGGGCCACAGATTGGGCCCCAGGTTTCTAGATCTTCCCAAACAACTCTAATGCTACGTACACACGATGGGATTTTCCGACAAGAAAAGCCTGATGTGAGCTTTTGGTGGGAAATTCCGACCGTGTGTAGGCTCCGTCGGACTTTTGCTGTCGGAATTTCCGCCAACAAAAATTTGAGAGCTGGTTCTCAAATTTTCTGATGGAAAAAAATCCGATCGTCTGTAGCAATTCCGACGCATGCTTGGAAACAATTTGACGCATGCTCGGAAGCATTGAACTTAATTTTCTCGGATCGCTGTAGTGTTGCACGTCACCGCGTTCTTGACGGTCGAAAGTTTAGAGAATGTGTGTGTGACTGTGTGTGTATGCAAGCCATGCTTGAGTGGAATTCCATCGGAAAAACCATCCAAGGTTTTTCTGACGGAAAATCCGATCGCGTGTACGCGGCATAAAACAGAAAAAAATGACTGGAACTTGAACATGTGTAAAGGAAGACTGAAGAGCGCCTTAATTTTTTTTACTAACTGTATTAGATTTGATTGTGATGGAACACAACAGGTTACAGGTTTTTATGCCGAAATAAAAGCAGTTCAGCGCCTTATCGGGGAGCCCGGTGAAGTTTGTCTTTGTACTCGGCTGCCATTGCAGTCAGAGTTTTTTATATTTAGACCAGCAAGGGGTGACCGCAACATGTGTCCTTTGTAATTGAGGAGTAAGGAAAATGGGTTTCATGGTTGTCCTCTTCTGAGCGGAGAACCGCCTGCCTCAGCAAACTGTATTTTAAGAATCCCGCGGACATTGCAGCTTTTATTGCGCAAGACTTTGTCCTTTAAAAACATCTTGTAAAAGAGTCTGATTCACCAAGACTAATTCATCTCCATATAGGTCTTTAAAGGCGACCTGTACTGAAAAGACATACAAAGGCTTCCATTGCTAACCTTTTCCCGAAAATCCCAGACCCCCTGACTGCCGAGTTGCTCCAAAGGCTTCAATATAATCTGGGGGCCAGATTCTCAAAAGAGTTACGCCGGTATATCTACTGATACACCGGCGTAATTCGAAATTCCCGCCGGCGTATCATTGTTTTGTATTCACAAAACAAGATACGCCGGAATTAGGCGAGGATCCGACTGGTGTAAGTCACTTACACCGTCGGATCCTAAATGCAATACAACGCTGACCGCTAGGTGGCGTTTACGTTCAGGTCTCATTTGACTATGCAAATGAGCCTGATACGCCGATTCCCGAACGAATTCGCGCCGCGTAGTCGTCGCGTACGTCGTTTCCGTAAGCGCAAGGTTACCCCTGCTATATGAGGGGTAACCTTACGCCAGTCCGCCGTATGCCATGTTAAGTATGGCGTCGGGTCCGCGTCGGCTTTTTCTGTCGGTTACGTTGTTTTACTAAGTCGTTCTTGAATACGACTTTACCTCAATGACGCTCACGTCGGCGTCATTGACGTTTTCCGTCGTGAGCTGGAGTATGCGCACTGGGCTATTTTTCAGCCCGGTGCATGCGCAGTTCAATCGGCACGGGGGCGCGCTTAATTTGAATACAAGCCCCCTTTGAATTACACGGCCATACGCCGGGCCATTTACACTACGCCGCCGCAAATTACGGAGCAAGTGCTTGGAGAATACGGCACTTGCTCCAGTAAGTTGCGGTGGCGTGGTGTAAATGGCTTACACTACGCCAGCGCGGGATCTTGGAGAATCTGGCCCAGGGTCTTTATCTAGCACTAGCATGCGGCAAGCAAAGGCAAAGTGGAGTCGTAATTCCTGATCTGCATATTTGTTCTAGGTTGGTGAAGTAAAGAAATGATTGGATCAGTATGATAGCCAGACTAGCTAGCATTTTCAGGACGGTTACTGTGGACAGGCAGCAGCTACAGGCTAGGCGACATACCCGTACCTCACCTAGCACACGTGTACTAGAGCGCGCAGAAGTGCAATCCCGTGACCGCTGTGTCCAGTGGACACACCAGATCATGGTGCTCGTGATACTGTGATTGAATCGCAGCTATCACATGGTACCTGGGCCAATCACAGCACCCTGTACCATGGGATTAGCTGTAGCCAATCACAGATCACAATAGTTAGCAAGCGGTCATGAATGAAAGCCATTCATGACAGCTAAAACTATAGCTTAGTTATAAGCAATAATAGTACAATCAGGGCTGGACTGGGACAAAAATTTGGCCCTGGACTTCATCCAGACTGGCCCACTTTGACAGGTCTCTCCCATGGCGGCCGGACAACTCCCGCACCCCCCCCCCCCGGCCACCAAAGCCCCCTCTCCCCCTTCACTAGCCACTAGCCGTTCTACTTTATTAGAGTAGAACGGTTGGTACTGGTACTCTTATAGGCAGTACCAGTGGGAAAGCTAGACAATATTTCTCCCAGGGCAAAGAATCAGTTTGGTGCCCCCCCCCCCCTTATGGGACAAGATTAGGCAGAAGTGAGAAACTCCCAGGCCATAGCTGTTGAGTCAGCTGTCTGTCCCCTCCCCCATGCTCCTCTGTCGGCCCCCCTGCTCCTCTGGTCCTCCCCCTGCTTCTCTGTTCCCCCCAGGTGAGCGCTGCGGGGAGGGAGAGGATGTGAGCGCTGCGGGAAGGGAGAGACAGAGGAGCGAAGGGGGGCGGCAGTCCGCTGTCACTGAAACCGGCCCACTGAGCCATCGGCCCACCGGGAAACTCCCTGTAGTCCCAATGGCCAGTCCATCCCTGAGTACAATAATAGCAAGAGTAATACAGTGTCACTATGATGATACTGAACTACTCTGATGTCAGAATGTAAAAAAAAAAAACGAATCTCTTCCAATGCATTGGGTTTTCTTTAACCACTTGACCTCTGAAAGGTACCATGTGATAGATGTGGGCCAATCACAGTAAGCAAAACAGTTATGGATGGAAGCAATTCATGGCTGTTTTGCTTAAATTGTAATTATGCGATCGCTATGGCTTATTGCCACCTCTCTGGAAAGTGGGGTAACCAAATAGTGAGAAACCAATTGTGGGTGTGCGCACACTTAATTCACGCAGGGGCAACACGACTTCCAGCACCTACTGCGAAATGACTTCAGCGCGACTTGGATCGGCTTACAACGCAACTTCAAGTCGCCTCCAGGACAGGCGACTTTGCCAGTGGCCAATCAAAGAATAATCAGCTCTGTGGGAGGGAGGGGGGGGTTTGCCTGAGAAAACTATTTTCTCTTCCTGTAAAGTTGCTTCAGTTAAGACGGAGATCTGACTTTGGAGGCGACTTCCATTGAAATCTATGGGTACAAGTCGCCTAGAAGTCGCCTTGAAGTAGTACAGGAAGCTTTTCTGAAGTCGGAGCGACTCCAGTAGTGTACATTAAGACGGCTCCATTCACTTCAATGGAATTTCTCATGTCCTGCGACTTGGGGCGTCACGAGTCGCATCCCAAGTCGCGGTAGTGTGAACGGCCACTTAAGGTCACTGTACTTCTAAGAAACATTGAAGTGATACAAAAGACGTATTTTAGCGCTCCTGCGTTATAAATCAGGAATTATGGGGCCCCTTACACAGCTTCAGGCATGGGCCCTCCTGGAGCAGAGAACCGGGGGGGGGGGGGGGGGTTGGGTGCTGCTGCTGCTGCCTGAAATTGAGAAGCGCAGGGGGGGGGGGGGGGGGTGCCCTTTACAAAAAAAAGAAGAAATAATGAAAAATATATATAAAAAAAGGGTTGTAGACCTCTGGGCCCTTTAATAAAAAGAGAAAAAAGAAATATAAAATATATATATATATTTTTTTTTTAAAAAGGGGGGGTTGCCATCTGGGGCGCTCTGGGCCCTTTAATGAAAAAAAAAAATGTAAGAAAAAAAAAATAAACATTTATAAAAAAAAAAAAAAAAGGGGGGTTGCCATCCAGGGCCCTGGGGACCTCTGGGCCCTTTAATAATAAAAAAAATATATATATATATATATATATATATATATATATATACACAAATGCATTTATTTTTTTTATAAAAAGAATATAAAAAAAAGGGGGGTTGCCATCCGGGACCTCTGGGCCCTTTAATAAAAAAATAAATATAAGAAAAATAAAATAAACAGTTATAAAAAAAAAGGGGGGTTGCCATCCAGGGCCCTGGGGACCTCTGGGCACTTTAATAATAATAAAAAAAAATATATATATATATATATATATATATATATATATATATATATAAACAAAAATAAAAACCTCTGAGCCCTTTAATAAAAAAAAAAAAAAAAAATATATATATATATATATATATATATATATATATATATATATAAAAAGAAATAAAATAAATATATTTTTTATTTTTTATAAAAAAAAGGGGGGGTTGCCATCCGGGGCCCTGGGGACCTCTGGGCCCTTTAATAATAATAATAAATAATAATAATAAATATATATATATATATATATATATGTATATATATATATATATATAAAAAAATTATACAAAAAAAATATATAAAAAAAGGGGGGTTGCCACCTGGGGCCCTGTGGGCCTCCGGGCCCCTGGGAACCTCTGGACCCCTTACAGGTGTACTGCCTGTACCCCCCTGATGGCGGCCCTGGTTATGATAACAAATTAGAATGAAATCTAAAGAGAGTTGTCCACATGAGGCTCTTCTCCCCTGCGGGCCTCAGACTCATCTCCTCCCATGTCTGACCTTTCACAACATGAAACGCTTTCACCGTGAGCCTCATCAAGTGTCATCGGTGACCTTTATATTTCTACACAACCGTTATTCAGATGATTCTGCGCCTGCGAAAAGTTTCATCACTTACAAATTCCAGATTTAGGCCCCTTTCACACTTCTTATACGACCTGTCCCACGCTTTGTGATGGCAAAGTAGCATGACACGTCGGTTCCCATGATTTCCAATGACAGCCATTCATATTAGTACGACTTCAAAGTAGTCCCTGCACTACTGTGGTCCGATTTTGATGGCACTTACACAGGCGTTCCCTGAAATCGCGGCCGCGAATGCCGGCAAAATCACGGTACAATCACGTGACTTTGAAGTCGCACTAGTGTGAAAGGGGCCTTACTCTACAAGAAAAAAGTTGTCAGATGATGATATAAAAAGAGAAGTTTCGGGATTTAAAATTATCAAACATCCATAATCACCTAGGTGGATGCAGCATCGATCCGATGTTATACCTGTCCCCCCACCGTCTGAAGACCGAGAACTGAGCAATAAAAAAACGCTGATCGTTTGGTTCTCGGTCTTCAGCTCTATGTGCTCTGTCTCTCCAGCGCTCACCGTAGTGCTCACCATAGTGCACACCGTAGTGCACATCGTAGTGCACACCGTAGTGCTCACCGTAGTGCTCATCATAGTGCTCACCGTAGTGCACACCATAGTGCTCACCGTAGTGCTCACCATAGTGCACACCGTAGTGCTCACCATAGTGCTCACCGTAGTGCTCACCGTAGTGCTCACCGTAGTGCACACCATAGTGCTCACCGTAGTGCTCACCATAGTGCACACTGTAGTGCTCACCATAGTGCTCACCGTAGTGCTCAACATAGCGCACACCGTAGTGCTCACCGTAGTGCTCACCGTAGTGCACACCGTAGTGCACACCATAGTGCTCACCATAGTGCTCACCGTAGTGCTCACCATAGTGCTCACCGTAGTGCTCACCGTAGTGCTCACTGTAGTGCTCACCATAGTGCTCACCGTAGTGCACACTGTAGTGCTAACCATAGTGCACACTGTAGTCCACACCGTAGTGCTCACCGTAGTGCTCAACATAGCGCACACCGTAGTGCTCATTGTAGTGCACACTGTAGTGCTTACCATAGTGCACACCATAGTGCTCACCCCTGTCCCCTTCTGTGGCTGTGTTTTGTTTTGTATGCCTACTTTTATCGAATAAAGACAACTTTCTGAAGTTCTTTTGGAGTGCGGCTGTCCATCTTCTCCCAATTCTCTACATTTGCCTTGTGCATTGCCAGCACCTTGGTTTCCTGAGAGGTTCCTTAATTGCTCACAAGACCCACCTGGAGCAGTGACTCCCTTCTTCCGTAGTGCTCACCATAGTGCTCACCATAGTGCACACACTGTAGTGCTCACCATAGTGCACACCGTAGTGCTCACCATAGTGCACACCGTAGTGCTCACCATAGTGCACACACTGTAGTGCTCACCATAGTGCACACCGTAGTGCTCACCATAGTGCACACCGTAGTGCTCGCCGTAGTGCTCACCATAGTGCACACCATAGTGCCCACCGTAGTGCACACTGTAGTGCTCGCTGTAGTGCACACCATAGTGCTCACCATAGTGCACACCGTAGTGACAGGCTCTGGAAGTGGTGGGAGCGGCTAGCTCAGGCTCTCAGTGGCACGTGGGATCCCTGCAGAGCCTTGGCCAGCTGAGTGACAATGGCCGACAGCTGACTTCAGACCACCCCTGTGCTTTAGTTCCCGAATCTGTACACCTGACATTGTTTGAGACAACTCATTCATATTTGGGGGGGGGGGTATCTGGGGCCCCACCTTCTTATTAAATGAGGCTTCCAGATTATATTAAGCCCTCCTGCAGGCCCTATACCCATCCTGCAGAGCCAGGACTGGTTGAGTGACGTCAGATGACAACACACTTTAGACCATTCCCGGGTCTGTACACCCGCTGTGCCCATTATGAGGAGTTCCCACCATCCCTGTGCTGAGTTCCCGGGTCTGTACACTCGATGTGCCCATTATGAGAGGTTCCCACCATCCCTGTGCTGAGTTCCCGGGTCTGTACACCCGCTGTGCCCATTATGAGAGGTTCCCACCATCCCTGTGCTGAGTTCCTGGGTCTGTACACCCGCTGTGCCCATTATGAGGGGTTCCCACCATCCCTGTGCTGAGTTCCCGGGTCTGTACACCCGCTGTGCCCATTATGAGAGGTTCCCACCATCCCTGTGCTGAGTTCCCGGGTCTGTACACCCGCTGTGCCCATTATGAGGGGTTCCCACCATCCCTGTGCTGAGTTTCTGGGTCTGTACACCCGCTGTGCCCATTATGAGGGGTTCCCACCATCCCTGTGCTGAGTTCCCGGGTCTGTACACCCGCTGTGCCCATTATGAGGGGTTCCCACCATCCCTGTGCTGAGTTTCTGGGTCTGTACACCCGCTGTGCCCATTATGAGGAGTTCCCACCATCCCTGTGCTGAGTTCCCGGGTCTGTACACTCGATGTGCCCATTATGAGAGGTTCCCACCATCCCTGTGCTGAGTTCCCGGGTCTGTACACCCGCTGTGCCCATTATGAGAGGTTCCCACCATCCCTGTGCTGAGTTCCTGGGTCTGTACACCCGCTGTGCCCATTATGAGGGGTTCCCACCATCCCTGTGCTGAGTTCCCGGGTCTGTACACCCGCTGTGCCCATTATGAGAGGTTCCCACCATCCCTGTGCTGAGTTCCCGGGTCTGTACACCCGCTGTGCCCATTATGAGGGGTTCCCACCATCCCTGTGCTGAGTTCCCAGGTCTGTACACCCGCTGTGCCCATTATGAGGGGTTCCCACCATCCCTGTGCTGAGTTCCCGGGTCTGTACACCCGCTGTGCCCATTATGAGGGGTTCCCACCATCCCTGTGCTGAGTTCCCGGGTCTGTACACCCGCTGTGCCCATTATGAGGGGTTCCCACCACCCCTGTGCTGAGTTCCTGGGTCTGTACACCCGCTGTGCTGTGCCCACGATGTCGGCACCCGAAGCCGATCTGTCCTCATCTCTCGGGTGCTGCCCTTCGGTAAAGGAATGAGGAAGTGAAGCCTTGCGGAAGTGGTGCCGGAAGTGGCGTAGATACCCGCGGGCGGCTCAGCTATATGCCCAGAAGTGGGAGCAAACACCTGTATTACACAGGCATCTGCTCCCCCCCTCCCCCTGAAAGGGGCCAAATGTGACACCGGAGGGGGGAGGATTCCGAAAAGCGGGAGTTCCATTTTTGGGTGGAGCTCCGCTTTAAGTTCAGAAATTTTCAGCACGCTGGATTTTTAGCAGGATCATTAGGATTGGACCCGCTTTAATCTTCAGACTTTAATGAAGACGACACCGCGGTGCCCATCCCGAGCGCTGCCCCCGGAGCTCAGGCACTCTCTGGGTGTAGCAAAGTATAAACTGGCAGAGGATTGAGAATGTTCCGAATTTCTCCCGACTCCCCCCGAGGATCACCGGCGAGATGAAAGGAAATCTTATCACATAGAGACCTTCTCCGCTGTGATCTCTGAACATATTTATTGAAATAACATTGTAACACATTTTATTACATCTTCTAACGCAGCTTCTTTATTTTACCAAAATGTTTCAAAAATGGTTGTTATTGTCGATGTTTGTTCAGTGCTTTTCTACACTGTCTCTATTGTTTCTGGGAGGGATCTATTGTTTCTGGGAGAGATCATTTTTTGCTGGGTAAAATCTATTGTTGCTGGGGGGGGTCTATTGTTGCCTGGGGGGGTCTATTGGTGGGAGGGATCTGTTGTTGCTGGGAGGGATCTATTGTTGGTGGGAGTGATCTATTGTTGCTGGGAGTGATCTATTGTTGGTGGGAGGGATCTGTTGTTGCTGGGAGGGATCTATTGTTGGTGGGAGTGATCTATTGCTGCTGGGAGTGATCTATTGTTGGTGGGAGGGATCTGTTGTTGGTGGGAGTGATCTATTGTTGCTGGGAGTGATCTATTGTTGGTGGGAGGGATCTGTTGTTGCTGGGAGGGATCTATTGTTGGTGGGAGTGATCTATTGTTGCTGGGAGTGATCTATTGTTGGTGGGAGGGATCTGTTGTTGCTGGGAGGGATCTATTGTTGGTGGGAGTGATCTATTGCTGCTGGGAGTGATCTATTGTTGGTGGGAGGGATCTGTTGTTGCTGGGGGGATCTATTGTTGGTGGGAGTGATCTATTGTTGCTGGGAGTGATCTATTGTTGGTGGAAGGGATCTGTTGTTGCTGGGAAGGATTTATTGTTGGCGGGAGGGATATATTGTTGCTGGGAAGGATCTATTGTTTCTGGGATGTATCTTTTATTTTCTGGGTGAAATCTATTGTTGCTGGAGGTTCTATGGTTGCCGGGGGGCTATGGTTGCCTGGGGGGTCTATTGTTGCTGGGAGGGATCTGTTGTTGCTGGGAGGGATCTATTATTGGTTGGAGGGATCTGTTGTTACTGGGAGGAATCTATTGTTGCTGGGAGGGATCTGTTGTTGCTGGGAGGGATCTATTGTTTGTGGGAGGGTTCTGTTGTTTCTGGGAGGGATCTGTTGTTTCTGGGAGGGATCTGTTGTTGGTGGGAGGGATCCGTTGTTTCTGGGAGGAATCTATTGTTGGTGGGAGAGATCTATTGTTGGTGGGAGGGATCTATTGTTGGTGGTAGGGATCTGTTGTTGGTGGGAGGGATCTGTTGTTGGTGGGAGGGATCTATTGTTGCTGGGAGGGATCTGTTGTTGGTGGGAGAGATCTATTGTTGGTGGGAGGGATCTGTTGCTGGGAGGGATCTATTGTTTGTGGGATAGATCTATTGTTTGTGGGATAGATCTATTGTTGGTGGGAGGGATCTGTTGTTGGTGGGAGGGATCCGTTGTTTCTGGGAGGAATCTATTGTTGGTGGGAGAGATCTATTGTTGGCGGGAGAGATCTATTGTTGGTGGGAGGGATCCGTTGTTTCTGGGAGGAATCTATTGTTGGTGGGAGAGATCTATTGTTGGCGGGAGAGATCTATTGTTGGTGGGAGGGATCCGTTGCTGGGAGGGATCTGTTGTTGAAGTACTAACTACTACGCCACCATGCTGCCCCTGTGTATATAAGCACTATAGGGATTACTTGTCTTTAATGTGATATTTTCTTGTCTCCCAGGTATGTCACCACGCTGATTGCCAACAAATGAACCAAAAAAACCCTTTGAACCTGTGCGAGACATGTGACATCAAGTTCCACAGCGCCATGCACTTCGATCGACACATACGCTTTGACCTCCCCCCTCAAGGTAAGGAAGTACGTTGTCTTGGGTGAACGTCTATGACAGGGGGTGTCAGTCGCAATCTCATCGCGGGGCGCATCAGCATTATGGTTGCCATCAAAGAGGGTGGTTGTATCTGTAAGACTAGGTGTCCAGAGCACCCCCCCCCACCCTTACATTAGATGTCAACAGACCCCCCCCCCCACCATCAGAAGTCAAGAGACCCTTACATTAGATGTCAACAGACCCCCCCCCCCCCCCCCCACCATCAGAAGTCAAGAGACCCTTACATTAGATGTTAAGACAGGATTTGACAAATTTGCTTGGAATCTCGGAGCCAGCTAAAAAAGTTAGGAGCCAGAAAACGCGCCCCGTCCCGACGAGCTTGCGCGCAGAAGCCAACACGTACATGCAACCTGTAGAGTTTTTTAAACGTCGCCTATGGAGATTTTAAAGGGTAAAAGTTTGACGCCATTCCACGAGCGGACGCAATTTTGAAGCGTGACATGTTGGTTATGAATTTACTCGGCGTAACATTATCTTTCATAATATTAAAAAAAATGGGGATAACTTTACTGTTGTTTTATTTTTTAATTTAAAAAAGTGTAATTTTTTCCCAAAAAAGTGCGCTTGTAAGACCGCTGCGCAAATACGGCGTGGCAGAAAGTATTGCAACGATCGCCATTTTATTATCTAGGGTGTTAGGATAAAAAATATATATAATGTTTGGGGGTTCTAATTAGAGGGAAGAAGATGGCAGTGAAAAATGTGAAAAATAACATTAGAATTGCTGTTTAACTTGTAATGCTTAACTTGTAATACCAACGGCTCACCACCAGATGGTGCCAGCTCACAAAAAAAAAAATGTTTTTTTTTTTTTTGCCCCCCCTTCCAAGCCAGGTCGCCAGGACCCTATTTCTAGTCGCCATGGCGACCTGGCGCCCGGGATTTGTCGAGCCCTGTGTTAAGAGACACCCCCCCACCATCAGAAGTCAAGAGACCCTTACATCAGAGTGCACCCCCTTTACCTCGGGCTGCTGGGGGCGGAGCTGGGAAGCAGAAAGTGCAGAGTCCGGAGGAGGACCAGAGGAGGACCAGAGGAGGGCCGGGGTCTGCTGAATGCTGAGACCAGGGGAGGTGGAGACGAGGGGGGGCACGGAAAGGTGGAGGCCTGAACATTATTTTCTGGGGTAGGAAGGCTGAGGAAGGCTGGTCTATAGCTGCAATTGCCAGTTAAAGTAGCGCAGTGCTGAATAGCAATAAATACCCTGGTCATAAAGGGGGGTAAAACCTTCCGGAGCTCAAGTGGTTAACGCCACACCTCATACCCCCCTATTCAAATTTCCTTTCTAAGCAGTAAATATCTCCAGCGAGATGTAACATGGCGGTTTTTCCCCCGCAGTTCTGTAGACGGCAATCTGATCTAACGCAGGATTGGGTGTGGCGGGGAGACAAATCACCTTTCATGGAGACACTTTGACTGAAGCCGGCTTTGTTTTCATTGTAAGAAGGGAATATCACTCACGGCATTCCATCCATTAGCAGACTAAGCGCGTTCCACCGCCATAAAAAGAAAAAACGTACAAAAACGACACGGCTTATTTAACCACTTAAGACCCGGACCATTATGCAGGTAAAGGACCTGGGCAGTTTTTGCGATTCAGCACTGCGTCGCTTTAACTGACAATTGCGCGGTCGTGCGACGTGGCTCCCAAACTACATTGACGTCCTTTTTTCCCCCACAAATAGAGCTTTCTTTTGGTGGTATTTGATCACCTCTGCGGTTTTTATTTTTTTGCGCTATAAACAAAAATAGAGCGACAATTTTGAAAAAAATGCAATATTTTTTACTTTTTACTATAATAAATATCCCCAAAAAAGATATAAAAAAACTTTTTTTCCCCTCAGTTTAGACCGATACGTATTCTTCTACCTATTTTTGGTAAAAAAATCGCAATAAGCGTTTATCGATTGGTTTGCGCAAAATTTAGAGCGTTTACAAAATAGGGGATAGTTTTATTGCATTTTTATTTATATATTTTTTTTTTTACTACTAATGGCGGCGATCAGCGATTTTTTTTGTGACTGCGACATTATGGCGGACACTTCGGACAATTTTGACACATTTTTGGGACCATTGTCATTTTCACAGCGAAAAGTGCTATAAAAATGCACTGATTACTGTGAAAATGACAATTGCAGTTTAGGAGTTAACCACTAGGGGGCGTTAAAGGGTTAAGTGTGACCTCATATGTGTTTCTAACTGTAAGGGGGCGGGGCTGGACGTGTGACGTCAGTGATCGTCGTTCCCTATATCAGGGAACAGACGATCACTGACATTGCCACACAGAAGAACGGGGAAGTTGTGTTTACACTCACCTCTCCCCGTTCTTCAGCTCCTGTGACCGATCGCGGGTCCCGCGGCGCGGTCACGGAGCTTCAGACCCGGGTTGCTTCCCGGCGGCGCGAGTGCGCGACCCATGGCTGGGCTCTTAAAGGCGACGTACCTGTACGTGCTTGTGCCCAGTCGTGCCATTCTGCCGACGTATATCCGCGTTAGGCGGTCCTCAACTGGTTAAAGTGAAGCGCCAGTTTTGCTTAAAGCGGCGCTCAACTCCCCCCACCCCACATTTAATTTTTTTACACTTACCTGTAGGGCTCTTCAAAGGACATTTTCCCCCGCCCAGCGAAACCAGCATCCTGCTGCGATCTGCTATTAGTGTGCCCCACATCGGTCCCGTGCCGCCATCTTGGTTTTCTTTTCCTGGTGCAGGCAGCCAGCTCTGGTCACGCACTGGACCTGCTCTCCCAGACTACCCCACAGCCGCTTCTGCAGCCAATTATGCATGAGGAGGGGGGTGTTAAAGTGGTACGACCGTGTTTCCCCCCCCCCAAAATAAGCCTAAAAGGGGTTGTAAAGGATTTTTTTTTACCTAAATAGCTTCCTTTACCTTAGCGCAGTCCTCCTTCACTCACCTCATCCTTCCATTTTGCTTTTAAATGTCCTTATTTCTTCTGAGAAATCCTCACTTCCTGTTCTTCTGTCTGTAACTCCACACAGTAATGGGAGGCTTTCTCCCTGGTGTGGAGAAAGCCTCCTGAGGGGGCGAACAGGAGAGTCAGGATGCTCTTTACTTTGCAGATAGAGAAAGGAGCTGTGTGTTAGTGGGCATCCTGACACTCCTGCTCGCCCCCTCCCCCCTCAAGTGGCTTTCTCCACACCAGGGAGAAAGCCTTGCATTACTGTGTGGAGTTACAGAAAGAAGAACAGGAAGTGAGGATTTCTCAGAAGAAATAAGGACATTTAAAAGCAAAATGGAAGGATGAGGTAAGTGAAGGAGGACGGCACTAAGGTAAAGGAAGATATTTAGGGGGAAAAAAATGACCTTTACAACCCCTTTAATCATTTTGGCAACAAAAGACACAGTAGGGCTTATTTTCGGGGTAGGTCTTACCATGTAATGTGCTGTCTTCTCTCCTCCTCTCCCTCCCTGCCTGTCAGGAATCCCCCAGAGTGAACTGAGTTAAAATGCTTGTAAAATCCTATAATCCTCCCTATTACAGTATTATATATATAATGTACAATGTGTGTGTTTGTGTAAAATAATTGTGCCAAATACCTTCCTTATAGCGCCGCTGTGCGCTTCTGTGACCCGCCGGAGCTCTCTTGCCCGCAATTATATTACAGAAACACACATTGTACATTATATACTCCTGTAATAGAGGGGATTATAGGATTTTACAAGCATTTTAAACTAGGGCTTATTTTCGGGGATAGGGCTTATATTGCAGCCCTCCAGGAAAATAACGCTAGCTTCCTCTTAGGAGCTTAGTGCTGTTTTAATTGAGTTTTTACCAACCACTAACGCCCATATACGTCGGCAGAATTGCATGGCGTGCGCGCGCGCCGCAAGCTCTGTGACCGTGCCCGCGGGACCTTGTGGACCCGATGTCCGCCGGTGTCCCGCGATCGTGTCGCGGAGCCGCAGAACAGGGAGATGCCGATGTAAACAAGGCATTTCCCTGTTCTGCCTAGTGATAGGACAGAGATCTACTGCTCCCTGTCACCGGGAGCAGTTATCAGTGACGTGTCACTCATAGCCCATCCCCCTCACAGTTAGAATCACTCCCTAGGACACACTTAACCCCTTCCTTGCCAACTAGTGTTTAACCCCTTCCCCTGCCAGTGTAATTTACACAGTAACAGTGCATTTTTATAGCACTGATCGCTGTATAAATGACAATGGTTTCAAGTGTTTTCCATGTATTCCAATGGCTCTAGTTCACACCATGCAGTCAGTTTCCGGTCAGTTTCCGGTGCAGAAACTGACTGCTTGGTGTGAACTAGAGCCATCGGAATACATGGAAAACACTGTGCCTGCATTTTGTGCAGAAAAAAAGCGCACGGAACTGCGTCTGGTGTGAACTGGCCCTTAAGGGGTTCATTTATTTGTCACACTTTAATTCTGAAGGTGGAGGGGGCTCCTTGACCCTGAACCCCCTTTGCATGCTCTTACTGCTGGCCAGTACCGTGTAATGGTGACATTTCTGTTCCCGGCAGACCCGTGTCTTCTTGTGTTCCGGGGTCACTGGGTGTGCGCCTGGAGGTGACACAGTGCCAAGTCACAAAAAAATACACAGCCTTGTAATTACACAGAAAATTACAGAGGAACCTCCGAGACACATGACATTGAGTTTGCCAAGCGGCAGCCTGAGAGCTGAAGAGCATCTGTGGTGGCCAAAGCTGCACTGTGCCACGTGGAGGACTGTGCCTGCCTGGGTGGCAGAGTGTACCTGTCCTGTATACCCAGCCTTATATCCTGTATACCCGTACAACCTTATATGCTGTATACCCATACAGCCTTATATCCTGTATACCCATACAGCCTTATATCCTGTATACCCATACAGTCTTATATCCTGTATACCCATACAGCCTTATATCCTGTATACCCATACAGCCGTATATCCTGTATACCCATACAGCCTTATATCCTGTATACCCGTACAGCCTTATATCCTGTATACCCATACAGCCTTATATCCTGTATACCCATACAGCCTTATATCCTGTATACCCATACAGCCTTATATCCTGTATACCCCATACAGCCTTATATCCTGTATACCCCATACAGCCTTATATCCTGTATACCCAGCCTTATATCCTGTATACCCAGCCTTATATCCTGTATACCCATACAGCCTTATATCCTGTATACCCGTACAGCCTTATATCCTGTATACCCATACAGCCTTATATCCTGTATACCCATACAGCCTTATATCCTGTATACCCATACAGCCTTATATCCTGTATACCCATACAGCCTTATATCCTGTATACCCATACAGCCGTATATCCTGTATACCCATACAGCCTTATATCCTGTATACAGCCTTATATCCTGTATACCCATACAGCCTTATATCCTGTATACAGCCTTATATCCTGTATACCCATACAGCCTTATATCCTGTATACCCGTACAGCCTTATATCCTGTATACCCGTACAGCCTTATATCCTGTATACCCATACAGCCTTATATCCTGTATACCCATACAGCCTTATATCCTGTATACCCCATACAGCCTTATATCCTGTATACCCAGCCTTATATCCTGTATACCCAGCCTTATATCCTGTATACCCAGCCTTATATTCTGTATACCCATACAGCCTTATATCCTGTATACCCAGCTTTATATCCTGTATACCCATACAGCCTTACATCCTGTATACTCATACTGCCTTATGCATAAAGGTAAAAAACCTTCTGTGTGCAGCTCCCCGCACAGCCCCCCTTCTACTCACCTGAGCCCCCTCTTGATCCAGCGATGTGCACTGGAGCCTCAGCTTTCCCGGATCTCTTTCTCCTCATTGGCTGAGACTCAGCAATGGAAGCCACTGCTATCAATCACAGACAGTGAGCCAATGAGGAGGGGGCGGGGCTAAGCTGCGGCTTTATGTGTCTTATGGATGTGGAGCTTGTGGGGGGGGGGCACTATTCAAGGGGGAGGAGCCAGGAGCGCCGGTGGGGGACCCAAGAATAAGAGTATCGGGGCTGCTTTGTGCAAAACCATTACAGAGCAGGAAAGCAGGGATGGACTGGCCATTGGGACTACAGGGAGTTTCCTGGTGGGCCGATGGCTCAGTGGGCTGGCTTCAGTGACAGCGGACTGCCGCCCCCCCTTCGCTCCTCTGTCTCTCCCTTCCCGCAGCTCTCACCTCCTCTCCCTGCCCACATCGCTCACCTGGGACAAAGAAGCAGGGGGAGGACCAGAGGAGCAGGGGGGAGGGGACAGACAGCTGACTCAACAGCTATGGCCTGGGAGTTTCTCACTTCTGCCTAATCTTGTCCCATAAGGGGGGCACCAAACTGATTCTTTGCCCCGGGTGAAATAATGTCTAGCTTCCCCACTGATACTGCCTATAAGAGTACCAGTACCAGCCGTTCTACTCTAATAAAGTAGAACGGCTAGTGGCTAGTGAAGGGGGGAGAGAGGGCTTGGGTGGCCGGGGGGGGGGGGGTCGTTGTCCGGCCGCCATGGGAGAGACCTGTCAAAGTGGGCCGGTCTGGATGAAGTCCAGGGCCAAATTTTTATCCCAGTCCAGCCCTGCAGGAAAGTATAACATATTTGTTATTTGAAAAATAAATAAAACAACCTTTAGAATCCCGTTAAACTTTTGTTCCTACAGATGCGTGTTATCAGACATGATCCGTCTAGCCGGGTTTTCTCATTCTCTAGACTGCATTGAACCCTTGCGGCGTGGGCACGGCCCCAATACAAGGGAGGACTTTTAGCTTTCCTGGAGTTCAGCTTCCATTCCTGACTCAGTATTTTGCGATCCGTTCCCCTTTAAGACATACGTTCCTTTTTTTTTTCCCGAGACATTGTTGTGTTGTAATTATATCGGCACGGTGCGCCCGTCTGGAGGAACGCGGGATTGCGGTTGAGTGTGTCTGTGCTTGTTTCTAGGGTGTGTTCTGGATGTCTCCGGGGCTGACGAGGGTCTCCGAGCTCTCCGCAGACCTGCCTAGTAATTAGGCGCTCGCTCGTACACAGCTGTTCATTAAAGGACCAGATAAGACCAGGTGTTTCCAAATACAGGGTGCCGGCGGAGTGCCTGCTCTGGGGCCACAGCCAGGGGTTCAGGAGAATTGTCCCTGGAAATCACCATGGACTGTGTGCTCTGGAAGATTCCTCTTCTGGGACAATGTTGCATTCAAGTTAAAGGCTGTCCATCCATTCTTGAGGTTTATACAGCTCTGCCACACAGCATAGCCAGGGGAATGACACCACATAATAATAGAGACTAGGGTTGTCCCGATACCAGTATCGGTATCGGGACCGATACCGAGTATTTGCGGGAGTACTTGTACTCCCGCAAATGCCCCCGATGCCTGGCCGAATACTTGTCCCCCCCCCCCCCCGCCGCCACAACGCGCCGCCGCCGCAAACCCGCCGCCGCGTTAATCTGCGTGCGGGGAACATTACAGCTTCCGTTTGAATAGCTGTGTTCCGCGACGCGCCGCGTATAGACACTCCCCCTTGCTCGGGATTGGACGGGTGATCTGTCCAATCCCGAGCAAGGGGGAGTGTCTATACACGGCGCAGCGGGGAACACAGCTATTCAAACGAAAGCTGTAATGTTCTCCGCACGCTAATTAATGCGGCAGCGGCGGCATCATCTAGGTATGGGGGACATGGCTGCATATATGGGGGACATGGCTGGATATATGTGGGGGACATGGCTGGATATATGTGGGGGGACATGGCTGGATATATGTGGGGGGGACATGGCTGGATATATGTGGGTGACATGGCTGGATATATGTGGGGTGACATGGCTGGATATATGTGGGTGACATGGCTGGATATATGTGGGGGACATGGCTGGATATATGTGGGGGACATGGCTGGATATATGTGGGGACATGGCTGCATATGTGGGGGACATGGCTGGATATATGGGGGGACATGGCTGCAATATGTGGGGGGACATGGCTGGATATATGGGGGGACATGGCTGCAATATGTGGGGGGACATGTCTGGATATATGTGGGGGACATGGCTGGATATATGTGGGGGGACATGGCTGGATATATGTGGGGGGACATGGCTGGATATATGTGGGGGACATGGCTGGATATATAGGGGGACATGGCTGGATATATGTGGGGGACATGGCTGGATATATGTGGGGGACATGGCTGGATATATGGGGGGACATGGCTGCATATGTGGGGGACATGGCTGGATATATGGGGGGACATGGCTGAAATATGTGGGGGGACATGGCTGGATATATGTGGGGACATGGCTGGATATATGTGGGGGACATGGCTGGATATATGTGGGGGACATGGCTGGATATATGTGGGGGACATGGCTGGATATATGTGGGGGGACATGGCTGGATATATGTGGGGGGACATGGCTGGATATACGTGGGGGACATGGCTGGATATATGTGGGGCACATGGCTGGATATATGTGGGGGACATGGCTGGATATATGGGGGGACATTGCTGGATATATGTGGGGGACATGGCTGGATATATGTGGGGGACATGGCTGCATATATGGGGGGACATGGCTGGATATATGGGGGGACATGGCTGGATATATGGGGGACATGGCTGGATATATGTGGGGGACATGGCTGCATATGTGGGGGACATGGCTGGATATGTGGGGGACATGGCTGGATATATGGGGGGACATGGCTGGATATATGGGGGACATGGCTGGATATATGGGGGGGACGTGGCTGCAATATGTGGGGGACATGGCTGCAATATGTGGGGGACATGGCTGCATTTGGGGACACATTTAAAAAAAAGTATCAGTATTCGGTATCGGCGAGTACATGAAAAAAAGTATCGGTACTCGTACTCGGTCCTAAAAAAATGGTATCGGGACAACCCTAATAGAGACTAAAGTGGTGTCCTATTCCCACCTCCTGCTGAGTGAACAATAAAAGAGCAGGGGGAGACTGCAAGTTATTCCTCTGCTCACTCTGCTTCTTCTATCAGCATGTTCCATATCAACCCATTTGCATGCAGTACCCCTGATTTGCTCCCATTCCTGCCTCTCCCTCTGCCAGGCTGAGCTCTGCTGTACAGATTACAGGAAGCTAAACCATGGGCAAATTCAGTTGCATTGAAAAAAAATGCGTTTACAGAGCTGCTTTATTGTGAGTCTATTATACCTCCATGCCACGAAAAAACCTACTGGACAGCCGCACTCTGAACAAATTGTATCCTTTATTAAAAGAAGGACAGCACTACAAGTCACAGCAAAGTAAAATAAAACCCAACCACTAACGCGTTTCGCACTGAAACTAGTGCTTAGTCATGACTAAGCACTAGTTTCAGTGCGAAACGCGTCAACAGTTGGGTTTTATTTCACTTTGCTGTGACTTGTAGTGCTGTCCTTCTTTTAATAAAGGATAGAATTTGTTCAGAGTGCGGCTGTCCAGAGACAATTTGTGTTCCTGCTTTGCTGAGTGAATCGCCTGCACCTGAGTTGTCTGTAGCGGAGGATGTTCGTTTGGGTTCCCACCTGGAGCGGCTACTCCCGAAAAAACCTACAATGGAGCTTCATAAGTCATTTTATTCTATTACATCTACTCAGAGGCTAAAGCTGAACTCTATAGGGGGGGTGGAGTGTTGGGCGGAACAAATGGTGGGTGTGGCCAAATTGTGCTAGAAGTGGTATGGGTGGGTCTAGTGTGGGGGCCACCTTCCATCGTCCCATAGACCTGGGAAGTGCTCATGTCTAGGACTAGTTGGAAAGGAGAGGCAATCTTCATGGTGGTCTAACTGTTTAACTCCTCCACTCCTTGCCCAACTGGCACTGAGATAATTCCAACAGGTTGGAAAGGAGAGACATTCTCCAACTGTCTGTAACATGGTGATGGACCAAGTAACTCCTTCACTGCTTGCCCAACTGGCACTGAGATAACTCCAACAGTGCATCCTATATGGTTCATGGAACCAGGGAACACTTGAAGGGTTGCATAGAACAGCCCACGCAGTCAAGGGGCCCCAGTAGAAAAGTTACGTTGCATATCCGTAGGCCATGTTGGTCCCACCTGAAACCTAAAAACTCCCTATGGGAGCTTCCCTTCTGCCATCCTATTACCTTCCATCGTCCCATAGACCTGGGAAGTGCTCATGTCTAGGACTAGTTAGAAAGGAGAGGCAATCTTTGTGGTGGTCTAACTGTTTAACTCCTCCACTCTTTGCCCAACTGGCACTGAGATAACTCCAACAGTGCATCCTATATGGTTCATGGAACCAGGGAACACTGGGTTAGGGTTAGATCACCTTATGCATAGAACAGCCCATGCAGTCAATGGGCCCCAGTAGTAGATGCAATCTCTTGTTTCATAAAAATTGCATACATGTAGGCCATGTTTGTTTTCCCCCTGAAGCCGGTCAAAAAAAAAAAACTGCCAATGTGAGTGCCCCCCCCCCAATCATGTCCTGTTTCCAAGAGACTACAACTGTTGGACAATCTGCCCTCAGCATTGCTGCTACACAATCAGCATGCATGGCCCTTAAATAGGAATTATACTTCCCCCTCTGCTGTTGAGGATCAAATCAGAGTGTGGCCCCCAAAACGCATTGGATTGGATATCAAGTTTATTACAAATTTGGAATAACATTTTTTTCTGGGTTTCAACTCTTTGTTGTGGTGTTCCAGTCTTCTGCTCCTTGTGTTTTCATTGCAAAGTTTCCTTGGGAGTTACCTCGGCATAGGGAAGCTGCCCACATATCACCCGGATGCCCTATTGTGATGCCCATTGGAAGTTTCCCCCTTTTTTTGCTGTTCTGGTTACAATTTAGAATTTTGGATTTCTCCCTCACTCTTATGGGTGACAGTGGTCTCCAGCAGTGGTCACCATCAGTGGTCTCCATTAGTGGTCTCCATCAGTGGTCACCATCAGTGGTCTCCATCAGTGGTCACCATCAGTGGTCTCCATCAGTGGTCACCATCAGTGGTCTCCATCAGTGGTCTCCAGCAGTGGTCTCCAGCAGTGGCCTCCATCAGTGGTCTCCAGCAGTGGTCTCCATCAGTGGTCACCATCAGTGGTCTCCATCAGTGGTCACCATCAGTGGTCTCCATCAGTGGTCTCCATCAGTGGTCACCATTAGTGGTCTCCATCAGTGGTCACCATCAGTGGTCACCATCAGTGGTCTCCATCAGTGGTCACCATCAGTGGTCTCCATCAGTGATCTCCATCAGTGGTCACCATTAGTGGTCTCCATCAGTGGTCACCATCAGTGGTCACCATCAGTGGTCACCATCAGTGGTCTCCATCAGTGGTCACCATCAGTGGTCTCCATCAGTGGTCACCATCAGTGGTCTCCATCAGTGGTTACCATCAGTGGTCTCCAGCAGTGGTCTCCAGCAGTGGTCTCCAGCAGTGGTCTCCAGCAGTGGTCACCATCAGTGGTTACCATCAGTGGTCTCCATCAGTGGTCACCATCAGTGGTCTCCATCAGTGGTCTCCAGCAGTGGTCACCATCAGTGGTCTCCAGCAGTGGTCACTATCAGTAGTCACCATCAGTGGTCACCATCAGTGGTCTCCATCAGTGGTCACCATCAGTGGTCTGCATCAGTGGTCACCATCAGTGGTCTCCAGCAGTGGTCTCCAGCAGTGGTCTCCATCAGTGGTCTCCAGCAGTGGTCACCAGCAGTGATCACCAGGACAAATACAACGACTCTTCCAATTAAGGGCGCAGAAAAGAACAAAAAATAGACAGAAGGGTCTTCACTAGCATTTCCAAAAAAAATAAGAAAAATGCTGCCCTAGAGATACTTTAAGGCCTCATGCCAACGGTTGTTTTTACAGCCCCCTTTTTAGGAGCATTTTTCACAGCTTAAAAATGCCTGTTATTCGATAGTCTCATGCCCACCATGGCGTTTAGGGGCTGTAAGTGGCATAGGTGTTAAACGCGATTTAACGAGGCTTAACGCTGTGTTAGGCCTTGTCTGGCTTTTCTGTCTCTATTCAAAACCAATGGTTCCCTATGAGAGCCCATTGATTTGAAATTTAAGTTGCACCAGAAGTCGGATCAAGATGATCCGACTTGCGGTGCGACATGTGTGCTGGGAATCGTGAAGGGGAACCCTGCCAAAATGTAAAAAAAAAAAAATTGGATGAGGAACCCCCCCACGCAAAAAAAAAAATGGGTCCCCCCAAGCTCCATACCAGACCCTTATCCGAGCATTCAGCCCGGCAGGTCAGGAAAGGGGAGGGGCGAGCGAGCCCCAAAGCACCAAACCCCTCCATGTTGAGGGCATGTGGTCTGGTATGGTCCAGGAGGGGGGGGGGGGGTCGCTCGCTTGCCCCCCCCCCCTTTCCTGACCTGCCGGCTGCTTGCTCGGATAAGGGTCTGGTATGAATCTTGGTGGGGACCCCCACACCATTTTTTTTGCGTGGGGGGTTCTCCTTAAGATCCATACCAGACCGAAGGGTCTGATATCGTCTTGGGCGGGGGGGGGAACCTCATGCAAAATGTAATTTTTTTACATTTTGCCGGGGTTCCCCTTCAAGATTCTCAGCACACATGTCGGATCATCTTGATCCAACTTCTGGTGCGACTTCTATTCAAATCAATGAGCTCCCATAGGGAACCATTGATTTGGAATAGAGACAGAGAAACGCATTTGAAAGCTAGCGCAGCTAAACGCGCATTGACTTCAATGCAAAAACGCGGATAAAATCATGTTTCTACTGTCGCTTATTTCCCCCGCCGTCGGTACTAGCTTAACACTCCGTCTTCTTTAAACACCAGAAGGCATGAGGTCTAAATGTAAAAATGTCCACATTTGGCCGGAAAACCTTCAATCATATCAATGTCCAGAATCCGGTCACGTGACCCGAATGTTGCGATAATCTCGTAGCTCCGAGGCACCTCTTTACTTTTTACCGTCCTCCTGCCAAAGCACCGTCGCTGGCACCCGGACAGCCCAAATCCGTTACACTTTTGAGCGCAAATCCGTGAGATTTGCTTGGCCGGAATTCAAGAGCGTTTGGAAATCCGTGCCTTCGCTGAGGATTTCTGCAGAGATTTCACATGTTTATTGTCCTTTCCCGTCCAGACGTTCTCACAGCGCCGGATTGGGGATAAATTTAGAATCCTCCGCCAAAGTCGGTTTTCTGTTCTTTGAATAAGATTTGCACTTTCGACCTTTTTAAGTAAAAAAACGTTTTCCTGTATGGATGTGCAGAGTCTCCATTCCCTGGTGGACTCATTGCATCTAAAAGTGACACATTGAAACAAAATTTCTCAAACCTGATTTTTTTAGTCCTGGCACCCTTTAAAATTTTGCAAACTCTCGAGCCACCCTCTCCACATCAGAGTCCTCAGCCCCTCTCCACATCAGAGTCCTCAGCCCCTCTCCACATCAGAGTCCTCAGCCCCTCTCCACATCAGAGTCCTCAGCCCCCCTCCACATCAGGGTCCTCAGCCCCCCCCCTCCACATCAGGGTCCTCAGCCCCCCTCCACATCAGAGTCCTCAGCCCCCCTCCACATCAGAGTCCTCAGCCCCCCTCCACATCAGGGTCCTCAGCCCCCCCTCCACATCAGAGTCCTCAGCCCCCCTCCACATCAGGGTCCTCAGCACCCCCTCCACATCAGAGTCCTCAGCCCCCCTCCACATCAGGGTCCTCAGCCCCCCCTCCACATCAGAGTCCTCAGCCCCCCTCCACACCAGAGTTCTCAGCCCCCCTTCCACATCAGAGTCCTCAGCCCAACCTCCACAACAGGGTCCTCAGTCCCCCCTCCACATCAGAGTCCTCAGCCCCCCTCCACATCAGAGTCCTCAGCCCCCTTCCACATCAGGGTCCTCAGTCCCTCCCCTCGCCTTACACAACAGTGTCCTAATTTCCCTTTCACATCAGAGTCTTAAGTTTCCCCTCTTTCCACATCAGAGTCCTCAGCCCCCCCTCCACATCAGAGTCCTCAGCCCCCCCTGCACATTACAGTCCTCAGCCCCCTCCACATCAGAGTCCTCAGCCCCCCCTCCACATCAGAGTCCTCAGCCCCCCCTCCACATCAGGGTCCTCAGCCCCCCCCCCACATCAGAGTCCTCAGCCCCCCTCCACATCAGGGTCCTCAGCCCCCCATCCACATCAGAGTCCTCAGCCCCCCTCCACATCAGAGTCCTCAGCCCCCCTCCACATCAGAGTCCTCGGCCCCCCCTCCACATCAGAGTCCTCAGCCCCCCCTCCACATCAGGGTCCTCAGTCCCCCCTCCGCATCAGAGTCCTCAGCCCCACTCCACAACAGAGTCCTCAGCCCCCCCTCCCCTCGCCTTACACAACAGTGTCCTAATTCCCCTTTCACATCAGAGTCTTAGGTTTCCCCTCTTTCCACATCAGAGTCCTCAGCCCCCCCTCCACAGCAGAGTCCTCAGCCCCACTCCACAACAGAGTCCTCAGCCCCCCCTCCACATCAGAGTCCTCAGCCCCCCTCCACATCAGAGTCCTCAGCCCCCTTCCACATCAGGGTCCTCAGTGCCTCACCTCGCCTTACACAACAGTGTCCTAATTCCCCTTTCACATCAGAGTCTTAGGTTTCCCCTCTTTCCACATCAGAGTCCTCAGCCCCCCCTCCACATCAGATGCCTGATGCCCTCCCCGACCTCCCCTTATCCAAAAGCCCTGAGACTACTGCTGGGCAGTGGGCACCACCATCTTGGATGTGATGTCTGCAGCCCCAGCAGACTCACTCAGGATAACACTCAGTAGTTTTCCCCTTTCTCTCCTCCCCTTGTAGCTCCACAAAAGGTTATGTGGGGCATGAGGGGAGGGGCAGAGGAGCTGGGCCAGCATTGACAGTAGTTAAACACTCAAGACGAGAGGGCTGTGATGTGCAGTGAGGAAGGGAACTGTGTTAGAGAATTGACTTTCCTGCTGTAGCTAAAATTTCTAGCTAGGAATAAATGTTTTATTTGTCATTTTATCTGTACAATTTTATTTTGTATTTTGTTTATTTTTTCTGTGTTTTTCTGTGTTGGTGACAGGGTCTCTTTATGTGTTTATTTAAAAAAAAAAAAAAAAAAAGACTTCCCGTGATGTATTTAATTTTTGTTTGTTTTAATGAACCTTGCAGGTTCCATCCTGGCCCGGAACGTCTCCACCCGATCGTGTCCCCCGCGGACGAGCCCCGCGTCTGATGTTGAGGAGGATGAAGAGGAGTTAATAGATGGAAAGGGGTAGGTTTCTAGTATTACATGTCATTAAAGGGCGGGGTCACAGGAGGGAGGCGGCGCTCGTCATCGGGGGGATTGTAAGTGTTGCGTCTTACAATACGAGACCAGACAGCTCTGAGCTCTGATTACACTGGCCCAGATTCAAAGAGATTTGCTCTTTTTTTGCGGAAGCACAGAGCAACGATTTTGCCCTGCGCCCCCGCAAATTTGCAGTAGCTCCGTAAATTGCGAGGGCGCGCCAGCAAAATTGCCTGGCGTAAGCACGCGCAATGTAAATGATCCCGCCGGGGGCGGGAATCATTTAAATTAGGCGCGTTCCCACGCCGATCGTAAAGCGCATGCTCCGTCGGGAAACTTTCCCGACGTGCAATGCGGCAAATGATGTCGCAAGGACGTCATTTGCTTCAAAGTGAACGTGAATGGCGTCCAGCGCCATTCACGATTCACTTACGCAAACGACGTAAAATTCGAACGTCGCGACGCGGGAACGACGGGTATCCTTAGCATTGGCTGCGCCTGCTATTAGCAGGAGCAGCCTTACGCTAAGCACGCCGTACGGAAACAACGTAACTTGCGTACGCAGGGCCCGCGCAACAATTGTGAATTGGTGTTAGTATGCAATTTGCATACTCTACGCTGATCACAATGGGAGCGCCCCCTAGCGGTCAACGCAAGAATGCAGCCTAAGATATGCGTGGCATAAGAGCCTTATGCCACGCAGATTTTAGGCTGCAGTCGGCGTTACGAGGTTCCTGAATCAGGAGCATTCGTAACGCCGGGGCAAGTAAGCAATTGCGCTGCGTAACCTATGGTTACACAGGCGCAATTGCTTCTTGAATCCGGGCCACTGTCTATTACCCTTCGCGCCTTCCGCTACTTCCTTTCCGGATTTCTCATATAGGAACCGCCAAAGATTTTGCTTTCCATCATCACTGCTATAGAAGTCTTCTCTGATTTCTACCATCTTCCCTGAGGAAGTTCAGCTCCTTCTTCTGCTCCTCACCCCCGAGGTTCATATCTGAGGGCCCGTCCAGCATGACGAGGAGTCATTGAGTCAGAACTTTCCGAGCCACGTCATCATGGCCAAGGGATGGTGGTGGCGGCCATTTTGAACCAGTGACATCACCAAGAGGACAGTCTGGCAGCCAGAGCCAATTACCCTGTTGTGGCGATCTCTAAACTGTAGCCCTTTGCTTACTTTTATCTTGCCTTTGGGGTATTATTTCCCCCCTCACACTGTCAGAAACAGTTCATAGTTCCTGACACCAACAATGGGGCACTAGTCCTCTCAGTGACACCAATAATGGGGCACCCCTCCTCCAACTGACACCAATGATAGGGCGCTATTCCCCCTACTGACGCCAATGACGGGGTACTATTTCTCCCACTGACACCAATGATGGGGCACTATCCCTCCCCTTGATACCAATGATGGGGCACTATTCCTCCCATTGATACCAATTATGGGTCACTATTCCTCCCATTGATACCAACAATGGGGCACTAGTCCTCTCAGTGACACCAATAATGGGGCACTCCTCCTCCAACTGACACCAATGATAGGGCGCTATTCCTCCCACTGACACCAATGATGGGGCACTATTCCTCCCACCAACACCAATGATGGGGCACTATTCCTCCCATTGATACTAACGACAGGGCACTATTCCTCCTATTGATACCAATGATGGGGCACTATTCCTCGTATTGATACCAATGATGGGGCACTATTCCTCCCACTGATACCAATGATGGGACAATGAGGGGGTGGAGGGGTAGGGAGGGGGGTGGAGGGGTGGTGAGTGGGGAGGGGGGGGTGGAGGGGTGGTGAGTGGGTCTTTATGGCCAAGTATAAAATGGATATAGGTTTAGGACAGTCTAGTGCACATATGTCAAACACGAGGCCCGCGGGCCGAATCCGGCCTGCCAGGCCTTGTCATGTGACCCTCGTGCCCAGTTTTGCAGCAGGAACTCCTAGATTGGTGGAGCACCCTTGAACCATACTGCTGATGAAATGTGACACCCCTGTCTAGTGTGTGAAGGCACCTGAGATGCTGGACAGCTCCCCATCTGATCCTTTGTTTCTGGTGAACATTGAACTCTTTGCTTCTCCCATGAACTTCCTGATTTAAGACAAGACTTTGCACTTCCTGTTTGCCAGATTATTGTGCTCTCTCCAGCCAATATCTGGCTCCTGGCGTACCTGTAGCCATCCTTATCTCCACTGCCACTCATTACCGACCTTTGGCTTGTTACTTGACTATGCTTCCGCTTGATACAAACCTGCAACCACTTGTTACCGACCTTTGGCTTGTTCCTTGACTATGCTTCCGCTTGATACAAACCTGCAACCACTTGTTACCGACCTTTGGCTTGTTCCTTGACTATGCTTCTGCTTGATACCAACCTGCAACCACTTCTTACCGACCTTTGGCTTGTTCCTTGACTATGCTTCCGCTTGATACAAACCTGCAACCACTTGTTACCGACCTTTGGCTTGTTTCTTGACTATGCTTTCGCTTGATACCAACCTGCAACCACTTGTTACCGATCTTTGGCTTGTTCCTTGACTATGCTTCCGCTTGATACCAACCTGCAACCACTTGTTACCGACTTTTTGCTTGTTTAGTGCTTGATCCCTACCTGCTATATCTACTACTGGACCCCAGCTTGCTCACCTCCTGGTGGGGTGATCTTGAGGACCGTGAACTGGTACTAACAGGCAGCAAAACCACCATCTCCACCATCAGGAGCTCTGGTGAATACTGGTTAGTACCTAGACCAGTGATGGCGAACCTTGGCACCCCAGATGTTTTGGAACTACACTTCCCATGATGCTCAGCTACTCTTCAGAGTGTATGAGCATCATGGGAAATGTAGTTCCAAAACATCTGGGGTGCCAAGGTTGGCCATCACTGACTTAGACCCTGCACCTTGCGTCTTCCGCCAGGCTGACCTGCTTGTTTACTTAACCTGCTGGTCGGTGGAGCCTTACTACTGCTAATCTAGGGAAACACAATCAATGACGTCACACCTACAGACACACCCCCCTACAGTTAGAAACACATATGAGGTCACACTTAACCCCTTCAGCGCCCCCTTGTGGTTAACTCCCAAACTGCAATTGTCATTTTCACAGTAAACAATGGATTTGTAATGCATTTTTTGCTGTGAAAATGACAATGGTCCCAAAAATGTGTAACAATTGTCCGAAGTGTCCGCCATAATGTCGCAGTCACGAAAAAAATCGCTGATCGCCGCCATTAGTAGTAAAAAAAAAAAAAAATTAATAACCATGCCATAAAACTATCCCCTATTTTGTAAACGCTAGGGGCCAGATTCACAAAGAGATACGACGGTGTATTATCTACAGATACACCATCGTATCTCTGACTTACACTGGTCCTATCTATGCGCCTGATTCATAGAATCAGATACGCATAGATAGGGCTAAGATCTGACAGTGTTACAATGTGTTACACTGTCGGATCTTTTTTTCAATTTAAAAATGGCGCCGGGGGCGTTCCCGCTGATTTACGATAAATAATATGTAAGTCAGCGAGATACGCAAATTCACGAACGTACGCGGACCCGACGCAGTCTTCTTACGTCGTTTCCGTAGCGGTTTTCCGTCGTATACTTACCCTTTCTTTTATCAGGCGCAGCCAATGTTAAGTATAGCCGGCGTTCCCGCATCGAATTTAAATTTTTTAACGTCGTTTGCGTAAGTCGTTCTCGAATACGGACGGACGTCGTTTACGTAAGCGTCGCAACCACTGACGTCCTAGCGACGTCAGTGGGAGCAATGCACGCCGGGAAATTTCGCGGACAGCGCCTCCGCATTTAAATCTGCGCGGGAACGCGCCTGATTTAAATATGACACTCCCCTAGCCGCGGAATTTAGGATCCGCCGTCGCCGTCGCAAGTTTGGAGGTAAGTGGTTTGTGAATTAGCCACTTGCCTCCTAAACTTGCGGGAGCGGATCTTAATTCACGTAGATCGAGCGTATCTAAAGATCCGCTGATCTACGTGAATCTGGCCCTATAAATTTTGCGCAAACCAATCGATAAACGCTTATTGCGATTTTTTTTTTTACCAAAAATAGGTAGAAGAATACGTATCGGCCTAAACTGAGGGAAAAAAATTGTTTTTTTTTATATATTTTTTTGGGGATATTTATTATAGCAAAAAGTTAAAAAAAATATTGCATTTTTTTCAAAATTGTCGCTCTATTTTTGTTTATAGCGCAAAAAATAAAAAAACGCAGAGGTGGTCAAATACCACAAAAAGAAAGCTCTATGTGTGGGGAAAAAAAGACGCCAATTTTGTTTGGGAGCCACGTCGCACGACCGCGCAATTGTCAGTTAAAGCGGCGCAGTGCCGAATCGCAAAAACTGGCCGGGTCCTTTAGTTGCCGAATGGTCCGGGTCTTAAGTGGTTCAGGTAACCCCTAGCAACCCCTGGAGGAACTCTGGTTGAGGATGGCGGTTGCGGACAATAGCGCCATATTTTCTTTCCTCAGTACTTGTGGCCTGACCTGTGCTGAGGTGAAAGGGATTCTGGGAGGGACGTGATCGGAGGACTCCGCCGTTTCCTATACAGTCAATCGCCCTCATCAATAAAACATTACCGTCGTTATTTTTACATTCCACCCTCTCCGGCATTCTTTGTCCCTCTCTTCATAATGAAAGACTTCCCTGTTTTCTCTTTTTTCCCCCTGCTTTTTACAAGTTCAGATTCCCCCTCAGAGGCAGCGAGTGAGACCGCTGTGACCCGCTCCAGCTGGCACTCGGAACGTCTCTCTGGAGACCGCTGCAGACAGTCTGCTGATGTCTTGTGCTTTTCCTGATATTTAAACCGCCTGCCGCCTATTATTCGCCGATCGCTCCGCAGTGAACTGCCCATTGAAAGCTGCGGTTTCTCTTCCTGGACAGCGTTCCCTTCCATGTTTAATGGCCGCCTCATAAAAACACAAGTCTTGGCACTTCTAAAAAGAAAAGCTCTCGCCTTCGGAAAAAATCCTCTACCGTAAGCCGGGTTCTGTTTCTAAAAAAGCTCACAGGGGAAAAACACAATGGCAGAGGCTGCGTCCCGGAGCGCCGGCTTGTATTCTGCAACACACTGATGTAAGTCCTGTTCATATTGCAAAGCATGGCCTTGTTGTTGCAGAGATTAGTGTCTCGTCTTATTTCAGACCTTAGTCTTATTTCATAGCTCAGTCTTGTTGTAGTGTCTCGTCTTATTTCAGACCTTAGTCTTATTGTAGTGTCTCGTCTTATTTCAGACCTTAGTCTTATTTCATAGCTTAGTCTTGTTGCAGTGTCTCGTCTTATTTCAGAGCTTAGTCTTGTTGTAGTGTCTCGTCTTATTTCAGACCTTAGTCTTATTTCAGAGCTTAGTCTTGTTGTAGTGTCTCGTCTTATTTCAGACCTTAGTCTTATTTCAGAGCTTAGTCTTGTTGTAGTGTCTCGTCTTATTTCAGAGCTTAGTCTTGTTGTAGTGTCTCGTCTTATTTCAGAGCTTAGTCTTGTTGCAGTGTGTCGTCTTATTTCAGAGCTTAGTCTTGTTGTAGTGTCTGGTCTTATTTCAGAGCTTAGTCTTGTTGTAGTGTCTCGTCTTATTTCAGAGCTTAGTCTTGTTGTAGTGTCTCGTCTTATTTCAGAGCTTAGTCTTGTTGCAGTGTCTCGTCTTGTTTCAGACCTTAGTCTTGTTGTAGTGTCTCGTCTTATTTCAGAGCTTAGTCTTGTTGCAGTGTCTTGTCTTATTTCAGAGCTCAGTTTTGTTGTAGTGTCTCGTCTTATTTCAGAGCTTAGTCTTGTTGCAGTGTCTCGTCTTATTTCAGACCTTAGTCTTGTTGCAGTGTCTCGTCTTATTTCAGACCTTAGTCTTGTTGCAGTGTCTCGTCTTATTTCAGAGCTTAGTCTTGTTGTAGTGTCTTGTCTTATTTCAGAGCTTAGTCTTGTTGTAGTGTCTGGTCTTATTTCAGACCTTAGTCTTGTTGCAGTGTCTCGTCTTGTTTCAGGGCTTAGTCTTGTTGTAGTGTCTCGTCTTATTTCAGAGCTTAGTCTTCTTGCAGTGTCTCGTCTTGTTTCAGAGCTTAGTCTTGTTGCAGTGTCTCGTCTTATTTCAGAGCTTAGTCTTGTTGCAGTGTCTCATCTTGTTTCAGGGCTTAGTCTTGTTGCAGTGTCTCGTCTTGTTTTGGGCCTGATTTTGTTGTTCGAGTTCCCGGTTCTGTTGTTGCAGAGCCTGGTCTATTTTTGAGGCCTGGCTTTGTTGTTGGAGGCTCTGCTATTTGTTGTTGCAGTAAATGGTCTTGTTTTGAGGTCAGGGTTTTTTTTCTTGGAGTACCTGGTCTTGTTAATGCAGTCAGAGCCTGTTTTTGTTGTTGGAGTTCCTGGTCTTGTTTTGGGGCTGGCTTTGGTGTTGGAGTTCCTGCACTTGTTTTTGCAAAGCCGGGTCTTGTTTTTGGGCCTGGCGTTGTGGTTAGGGTTCCTGGTCTTTTTGTTGCAGTACCTGGTCTTGTCTTGGGGCCTGGCTTTGTTGTTGGAGGTTCTGCTCTTGTTGTTGCAGTTACTGGTCTTGTTTTGGGGTCAGGTTTTGGTCTTGTGTTGCCTGGTCTTGTTGTCAGTTTTTTTTTCTTGGAGTACCTGATCTTGTTGTTGCAGTCAGAGCCTGTTTTTGTTGGAGTTCCTGGTCTTGTTTTGGGTCTGGCTTTGTTGTTGGAGTTCGTGGTCTTGTTTTGGGGCTGGCTTTGTTGTTGGAGTTCCTGCACTTGTTTTTGCAAAGCCGGGTCTTGTTTTTGGGCCTGGCATTGTGGTTAGGGTTCCTGTTTTTTTTGTTGCAGTACCTGGTCTTGTCTTGGGGCCTGGCTTTGTTATTGGAGGCTCTGCTCTTGTTGTTGCAGTAACTGGACTTGTTTTGGGGTCAGGTTTTGTTCTTGTGTTTCCTTGTCTTGTTGTTGCAGTTCCTGGTCTTGTTTTGTGGCCTGCTTTTTTGTTGGAGGTCTGGGTCTTGTTTTTGGGCCTGGTGTTGTTGTTAGAGTTCCTGGTCTTTTTGTTGCACTACCTGGTCTTGTCTTGGGGCCTGGCTTTGTTGTTGGAGGTTCTGGTCTTGTTTTGGGGCCTGGTTTTGTTCTTGTGTTTCTTGGTCTTGTTGTTGCAGTTCCTGGTCTTGTTGTTGCAGTGCCTGGTCTTTTTTTTTTTAGGCCTGGTTTTGTTATTGGAGTTCCTGCTCTTGTTGTTCCAGAGCCTGGGCTTGTTATTTCAGAACCCAGTTATATTGTTGTCATGTCCGGTCATGTTGTTGCAGATCCTGGTCTTGTTGTAGTATCTAGTCTTACTGAAGAGCTTGGCTTTGTTATTGCAGAGCTCAGTCTTGTTGCTGTAGAACCTGGTCTTTTTGTTGCAGGGCCTGGTCTTGTTTTGGGGCCTGGTTTGTTGTTAGAGCTCCTGCTCTTGTTGTTCCAGAGCCTGGGCTTTTTATTTCAGAACCCAGTTATATTGTTGTCATGTCTGGTCATGTTGTTGCAGATCCTGGTCTTGTTGTAGTATCCAGTCTTACTGAAGAGCTTGGCTTTGTTATTGCAGTGCTCAGTCTTGTTGCTATAGAGCCTGGTCTTTTTGTTGCAGGGCCTGGTCTTGTTTTGGGGCCTGGCTTTGTTGTTGGGGTTTCTGCGTTGTTGTTGCAGAGCCTGGCCTTGTTTCAAGACAAGTTTTGTTGTTGGGGTTCCTGGACCTGTTTTTGCAAGGCCTTGCCTTTTGGGGCTTGGCTTTCTTGTTTAAGTTGCTGTTGCAGTGCCTAGTCTTGTTTTGGGGGCTGACTTTGTTGATGGAGTTTATGCTTTGTTGTTGCAGAGCCTGGTCCTGTTTCTGGACAGGTTTTGTTGTTGGAGTTTTCTGGTCTTGATTTTCAGAGTCTTGCCTTGTTGCTTAGCCTGATCCTGTTCTTGTAGTGCAGTTTGTTGATGCTGTGCCTGATCTTCTTGTTGTGGGACCTTGTCTTGTTGCAGAGCCTGGCCTTGTTGTTGCAGAGTGTGACCTTCTTTTCGCATGAGCTGTTCTTCAGTCTTGTTGTTACTTTGCCTGATCTTGCTGTTGTGGGTCCTCGTTTTGTTGTACAGTCTGGTTTTGTTACTGCATTGCCAAGTTTTGTTGTTGCTGTGCCTGTTCTTGCTGTTTGGGAGCCACGTCGCACGACCGCGCAATTGTCTGTTAAAGCGACGCAGTGCTGAATCGCAAAACCTGGCCGTTTCCTTTAGCTGCCTAAAAGTCCGAGTCTTAAGTGGTTAAAAAATGCAGCATGTTCGAATTTTTTTTTTTTACGTTTTTCAGAACCTCGAAAAATGATGTGAAGCCCACACACAACCGTTTTAAATAAAGTTTTTTTAAAACAACGTTTTTTTCATCCCGAAAAATGATCATGTGTACGGCATAAGTGTTTACAAGTGTCTCTGGCGCCTCCGCACCTCTGGCCACATGCGGTACTGCATGCACTAGCAGTGACACTGGAACAAATTATCTGAGTTTCCATTGATTCCTATGGGGACACTCACTTTGATATACGAGTGCTTTGGATTGCAAGTATTCTTCTGGAATGGATTATGCTCGTAATCCGAGGCTCCGCTGTATATATTATCCATTTATATCATTTTTTTATTTTTTTTAACCACTTCCTGCCGCCTGTACGACTTTCTACGGCAGCAGTGTGGCTCTTAATTGCTGGGTGGTCGAATATATATGGCCCCTGGCCTCCAGCCACTGGGGGGCGCGCGAGCGCCACCGATGTGTGTGCCTGGCGGTTACAGAGACAAGGACGTGGATCTGTGTGTGTAATGATGGGGTGTAAACACACAGATACACGTCCTGTCAGGGAGAGAGGAGACCGGTGGTGTGTCCCTTGTACATAGGGACACAGATCGGTCATCTCCCCCAGTCACCCCCCTCCCCCCACAGTAAGAAACACAATGCAGGGTACACATTAACCCCTTCCTCACCCCCTAGTGTTAACCCCTTCCCTGCCAGTCACATTTATACAGTAATAGTGCATATTTATAGCACTGATCGCTGTGTAAATGTGAATGGTGCCAAAAATGTGTCAAAAGTGTCCAATGTGTCCGCCATAATGTCGCAGTCCCAATAAAAATCGCAGATCGCCGCCATTAGTAGTAAAAAAATAATAATAATTCTGTCCCCTATTTTGTAGGCGCTATAACTTTTGCGCAAGCCAGTCGCTTATTGCGATTTTTTCTTTTTTTTTTTTTTACCAAAAATATGTAGAAGAATACGTATTGGCCTAGACTGAGAAAAAATTGTTATTTTTTTGTTTTAAATTGGGCTATTTATTATAGCAACAAGTAAAAAATATTGGGCTAGATTCAGTAAGCAGATACGGCGGCGTATCTCCAGATACGCCGCCGTAATTTCAAATCTGCGCCGTCGTATCTTTACGCCGATTCTCAAAGGCAGATACGTTCAAAAAATAGGCTTCCTCCGCCGACGTAACTTGAATACGTTGGCGTAGAATTGTGTGCAATATTACGTTGTTTTCAGCGTAGAATATGCAAATGACCTAGATACGCCCGGCGCAATTTAGTTACGTCGTTTACGTTAGGCTTTTTCGGCATAAGGTTACTCCTGCTATTAGGAGACGCAGCCAATGTTAAGTATGGACGTCGTTCCCGCTTCGAATTTTGAATTTTTTACGTCGTTTGCGTAAGTCGTTCGCGAATAGGGCTGGACGTAATTTACGTTCACGTCGAAACCAATACGTCATTGCGGCGTACATGGGAGCAATGCACACTGGGATATGTACACGGACGGCGCATGCGCCGTTCGTAAAAAACGTCAATCACGTCAGGTCATCATACATTAACATAAAACACGCCCCCTCATCCACATTTGAATTACGCACGCTTACGCAGGCCCCATTTACGATACGCCGCCGTAACTTAGAAGGCAAGTGCTTTGTGAATAGAGCACTTGCCTCTCTAACTTACGGCGGCGTAGCGTAAATACGATGCGCTGCGCCGCCGTAACTATGTGCACCCCTACCTGAATCTAGCCCATTTAATTTTTTTTCAAAATTGTCGCTCTTTTTTTGTTTATAGCGCAAAAAATAAAAACCGCAGAGGTGATCAAATACCACCAAAAGAAAGCTCTATTTGTGGAAAAAAAAGGACGCCATTTTTGTTTGGGAGCCACGCCGCACGACCGCGCAATTGTCAGTTAAATACGACGCAGTGACGGAAGCTGAAATTTCACCTGGGCAGGAGGGGGGTATAAGTGCCCAGTAAGCAAGTGGTTAATCTGCTTGTGTTCTTTTTCTTTCTCTGCGTATATTCTTCTTTCTCTCTCTTTTTTATGTCTCTCATATTTCCACTTTATATTGTGAATTCCCGCAGGAACACGTCTCCTCTGGTCCTTTGTAGAGACAGGAAAACCAGATGGCCCATCCATCCTCATAAAAGCGGCCCCCGAGAGGCTTGCCTTCTCCCTAAAACGTTTTTTAAAGGGGTGACGACCTTTTCTTACTTAGCAACAAGTGGATTTCAGATAGTAAACCCGGCCAGGCATGTGGAATATTCTGCGCACGCTTTCACTTCACTTGCTTCATAATCATCAATCAAATGTGCAGCGAAGAATTCCCTGTGGCTGTGGAAGGCCCTGCGGGGCAATGGTGGGCCCGGGACAAAGGTCACAGCCATTAGGTCTCAGCCTATTAATAAGGAGGACACTATAGAAGCTGTTTGTAGAGCGGACTGACGGGCACACCCAATAAAAAAAAAAAATCAGGATTCTAAATTAAAGTGATACTAAACATACACTGATTAACCCCTTCAATAGCGGGGGGCACTTTCACCCCCTTCCTTCCCAGGCCAAATGAGATTTTTTGTCATTTTCTTCGCACAAATAGAGCTTCCTGTTGGTGTTATTTACCACTGCTGGGTTTTTTATTTTTTTACTAAAAAAAAACTGAAAATGTTGAAAAAAAAACCATAAATAAGTATTTTTTTTCCTTCACTGATGAAGCGGCACTTATGAGGAGGCACTAATATGCCGCACTGATGGGCACTGATAGGTGGCACTGGTGGGCACTTATAGGTGGCACTGATAGGCGGCCCTGGTTGGCACTGATAGGAGGCACAGATAGGCAGCACTGATAGGCACTGATGAGAAGGCACTAATATGCCACACTGATTGGCACTGATGAGCACTGATAGGTGGCACTGATGGGCGGCCCTGGTGGGCACTGATAGGAGGCACAGATAGACAGCACTGATAGGCACTGATGAGAAGGCACTAATATGCCACACTGATTGGCACTGATATGCGGCACTGATGAGCACTGATAGGTGGCACTGATGGGCGGCCCTGGTGGGCACTGATAGGAGGCACAGATAGGCAGCACTGATGGAAGGCACTGATGAGGAAGCACTAATATGCCTCAATGATGAGCACTGATAGGTGGCACTGGTGGGCACTTACAGGTGGCACTGGTGGGCACTGATGAGCGGCCCTGGTGGGCACTGATAGGAGGCACGGATAGGCAGCACTGATGGGTGGCACTGATGAGGAGCCACTTATATGCCGCACTGATGGGTGGCACTGATGAGGAGCCACATATATGCCGCATTGATGAGCACTGATAGGTGGCACTGCTGGGCACTTATAGGTGGCACTGGTGAGCACTGATAGTTGGCACTGTTGGACACTGATGGGCGGCCCTGGTGGGCACTGACAGGAGGCACTGATGGGTGGCACTGGTGAGCATTGAAGAGCAGCACTGATGAGCAGATACTGATGAGCACTAAAAGGCTGCACTGATTGGTGTTACTAATGGGCACTTATTGCTGGCACTGATGGGCACTGATTGGTGACACTGCTGGGGCTTTCCTATAATCAGGGCACTGATGATCAGTTCCCTGATTACCTGCCCTGGTCTCCCCTGTGAGGAGATACCGCTGATTGGCACTGCTCGCCACACACTCTGTCAGTGATAGGCGAGGAGACCCGATTAAGGGCACTTCCACATTTACATGTGACCGGCTGTGATTGCATTGCCCTTTTGTTGCCGTTCTATTGCTGTACCCATATATTGTCATGATTTCTTGATGCCCATCTGTAGGCACCATCATCATGATTTTGTTGCCTGTCTGATCTGTACCCACATATTGTCATGATTCCCCATTTGCTGCCCATAGATTGTCATGATTCCATGTTGCCCATGTGTTGCCACCATTGCCCTTTTGTTGGGTTTTTAAAAAGGGACACTAGTGGGTGGCTTGGTAGTACCTCAAATAGCATGAGGGGGTAGTGAAGGTAGGAGAAGGCAGTAGTGTTTGACCCTGAATTGTACTGTCTATGTATTATCATTGCCCGTTTGATGCCCGTCTATTGCTGTACCAACATATTGTCATGATTCCCCAATATATTGTCATGATTTCATGATGCCCATGTGTTGGGTTTTCTGTGGCCACTGAGAGGACACATGCCCAGATTTGGTTAGACACTATTGGGTGTGCCGGTAGTGCCCTAAATAGCATGAGGGGGGCAGTGAATGTGGAAAGCAGACTCTAGTGGTTGACCCTGAACTTTATTGCCCCTGTACTATCATTGCACTTTTGTTGCCCGTCTATTGCTATACTCACATTATCATGATTCCCCATTTGTTGCCCACATATTGTCATGATTGCCCATTTGTAGCCCATATATTATCACGATTCCCCATTTGTTGCCCATATGTTGTCATTATTGCCCATTTGTTGCCCATATATTGTCATGATTGCCCATTTGTTGCCCATATATTTTCATGTTTGCCCATTTGTTGCCCATATATTGTCATGATTCCCCATTTGTAGCCCATATATTATCACGATTCCCCATTTGTTGCCCATATATTGTCACGATTGCTCATTTGTAGCCCATATATTGTCATTATTGCCCATTTGTTGCCCATATATTGTCATGATTGCCCATTTGTTGCCCATATATTGTCATGATTGCCCATTTGTAGCCCATATATTGTCACGATTGCCCATTTGTAGCCCATATATTGTCATGATTGCTCATTTGTAGCCCATATATTGTCATGATTGCCCATTTGTTGCCCATATATTGTCATGATTGCCCATTTGTTGCCCATATATTGTCATGTTTGCCCATTTGTTGCCCATATATTGTCATGATTCCCCATGTGTAGCCCATATATTATCACGATTCCCCATTTGTTGCCCATATGTTGTCATGATTGCCCATTTGTTGCCCATATATTGTCATGATTGCTCATTTGTAGCCCATATATTGTCATGATTGCCCATTTGTTGCCTATATATTGTCATGATTGCCCATTTGTTGCCCATATATTGTCACGATTGCCCATTTGTTGCCCATATATTGTCATGATTGCTCATTTGTAGCCCATATATTGTCATGATTGCCCATTTGTTGCCCATATATTGTCACGATTGTCCATTTGTAGCCCATATATTGTCACGATTCCCCATTTGTTGCCCATATATTGTCATGATGCCCATGTGTTGGCATCATTGCCCATTTGTTGGGTTTATGAAATAGACACTAGTGGGTGAGTGCCTCAAATAGCATAAGGGGGTGGTGAAGGTAGAAGAAGGCAGACTTGGCACTTGTGGCTGACCCTAAATTGTACTGTCTATGTATTATTGTTGCCCTTTTGATGCCTGTCTATTCCTATATGCACATCATGATTCCCCATTTGTTGCCCATATATTGTCATTATTCCATGTTGCCCATGCGTTGCCATCGTTGCCCATTTGTTGGCATTTTTCTTGCCTATGTATAGTTACAGTTGCCATTTTCTTACCCAAGAATTCCCAGTATTGCCAGTTTGTTGCCCACTTATGGTCAAGACTGCCAATGCATTGCCCACATTTGTCGGGATGGCCATTGCGTTTCATATGTATTTCTAGCTACCATTGCCGGTGTATTTCCATAACTGACTGTCATCGATCGCTTTACATTGACTGTATGAGGCAGCCCTTTCCTCGGGCACAACAAAGCCAAGCCTCACTGATAATGGGCTCAGCGCTATCACGCTGCGAGTGCTCAGAACTGGGCCACACACCTTATTCCTTCGGGGGAACCATTTACATATCCTGCCTCTAATCTACATCACAAACATACAGGTGAGAATAGGAAATCTAGCACAATGCATAACAAGTGTTCTCTGAAAATAGCTCATATCATTGGAACATTGCAGAGGTACGTGGGTGCCACCTGCTGGACTGAGTGAATATTGCAGCAGCTTTTACTTTAGTAGCGAGGAGCCCCCTGTACTTCAAGCTTTCAAAACATTATTGGGGTGAGGCCAAAGGCTGAATGGGTTGTCATGTTGGTATCTTAGCAACATAAATAACTTGCATTAATAAATATATATATATATATACAGTATATACTGTAATATAGTCGACTGACATCTGAAGGGAAAGTATAGTGCAGTGGTCTCCAATCTGCGGCCCGTGGGCCACATCTGGCCCTTTGCTTGCTTTAGCCGGCCCTTGGGGCACTATTTCGTCCACTGATACTAACAGTGAGGCATAATTCCCCCCACTGATGCCAGTGATGGGCCCCAATTCCTCCCATTGGTATCAACAATGGGGCCCAATGACACCAATGATGGGCCCCAAAGACACCAAGCACTGCAGACCACGTTAGCTCTGAAGAAAGGGGTACGCCCCCGAAACGCGTCAGCTATTACATTGACTGATTGGTTCAAACGATTATTCGTGTTCCACTGACGATGCTGGACATCTGCTGTACTAATTTTTAAAGCCTGATTTTAACTCCAATTTTGTGAGTATAACCATTGATTTTAATATTTGAATAAATACATTTTATCAGTATCACACGAGGTCGGTGCGCCCTCCGCTCTTTTTCTTCTCTTTTATAGTTCTATGAATTCCCACGATTCTGAGGAGGGCTGCAAGACTCTAGATGATAACTTTTAATTGAACTGCATCACTTCATAGTACTTCCTGAAAATATCAGAGCGCAGGAGACTTGTTTTTGTATATCCCCAAAGACACCAACAATGGGGCACAAATCCTTGCTCGGATGCCAATAATGGTCCCAATGACACCAATGATGAGTCATTCTTCCTCCTAATGACACCAAAGATGGGGCACAATGACTCCAAAGATGGGGCATTGTTTTTTTCGCACTGACATCAGGACCTTTTCTACTCTCACTGGGCACAGTCTGCCCCCCCCCCCCCCTGAAGTCTGAAGGACCATAAACTGGCCCTTTGTTTGGAAAGTTTGGAGACCTCTGGTATAGTGTATTTTCAGTGAGCATATATTGTCACGATTCCCTAATTGTTGCCCATATATTGTCACGATTCCCCATTTGTTGCCCATATATCGTCACGATTCCCCATTTGTTGCCCATATAGCGTCACGATTCCCCATTTGTTGCCCATATATTGTCACGATTCCCCATTTGTTGCCCATATATTGTCACGATTCCCCATTTGTTGCCCATATATATCGTCACGATTCCCCATTTGTTGCCCATATATCATCACGATTCCCCATTTGTTGCCCATATATATCGTCACGATTCCCCATTTGTTGCCCATATATCATCACGATTCCCCATTTGTTGCCCATATATTGTCACAATTCCCCATTTGTTGCCCATATATTGTCACGATTCCCCATTTGTTGCCCATATATCATCACGATTCCCCATTTGTTGCCCATATATTGTCACGATTCCATGATGCCCATGTGTTGGCACCATTGCCCATTTGTTGGGTTTACTGTGGCCACTGAGAGGACACATATTCAGATAGTAATGGACACTCGTGGGTGTAGAGTCTGGAATAGCGTAAGGAGGGCGGTGAAGGTAGACTTGGCTCTAGTGGTGACCCTGAACTTTATTGCCCATGTATTATCATTGCCCTTTTGTTGCCTGTCTTATCTGTACCCACATATTGTCATGATTCCCCATTTGCTGCCCACAGATTGTCATGATTCCATGTTGCCCATGTGTTGCCACCATTGCCCATTTGTTGGGTTTTTGAAATGGACACTAGTGGGTGGCTTGGTAGTGGCTTGGTAGTACCTCAAATAGCATGAGGGGGTAGTGAAGGTAGGAGAAGGCAGTAGTGTTTGACCCTGAATTGTACCGTCTATGTATTATCATTACCCGTTTGATGCCCGTCTATTGCTGTACCAACATATTGTCATGATTCCCCAATATATTGTCATGATTTCATGATGCCCATGTGTTGGGTTTTCTGTGGCCACTGAGAGGACACATGCCCAGATTTGGTTAGACACTATTGGGTGTGCCGTTAGTGCCCTAAATAGCATGAGGGGGGCAGTGAAGGTGGAAAGCAGACTTGGTTCTAGTGGTTGACCCTGAACGTTATTGCCCATGTACTATCATTGCACTTTTGTTGCCCGTCTATTGCTATACTCACATTATCATGATTCCCCATTTGTTGCCCACATATTGTCATGATTGCCCATTTGTAGCCCACATATTGTCATGATTCCATGTTGCCCGTGTGTTGCCACTATTGCCCAATTGTTGGGTTTTTGAAACGACACTAGTGGGTGGCTTGGTAGTGCCTCAGATAGCGTGAGGGGGTAGTGAAGGTAGGAGAAGGCAGACTTGGCACTAGTGGGTCACCCTGCTTTAAGTCGCCTATATATGAACAGTGCTCAACTGAAAACATGGGGTGCGACTTGTCATGCGACTTTGATGTCCAAAGTCACACAGGTGTCAATGGACCCTCATTAGACGTAATTGAAGGCAGAACTTTTTTTCACGTGTCCATGGGAAGCAGAGGTCTCTCTGCTGAGATCATACTCACGTCACACTCCCAGCGCAGTGACTGAGCCGCCAACGGGGGCCGGCTCCTGATCATCTGACTGCCGTGACAGCCAATCGCGGTGGTTGGAAAGTACTCCCTGCCCCCCTGAGCTAACTTGCTCAGGTAAAGGAACGTCGGGGGGGGGGGGGGAGTTAATAATAACCTATTAGAAAGATACTAGGGGTGTCATTGTTGACTTTCTGAAAATGCTACTTGCCTGGCTGACGCTGGTTCCATTGTCTTGTGAGACAGCCACCTGGAAAAGAAAGTCAGAAGTCTTATAGTGAATACAGGGTTCAGCTCAGTGACCAGTAATGGCGGCCAATGGGTGTGTGACAGCCAGGCAGATAGCATTTCATATCCAATCCATTTACTTACACCCCCCCCCCCCCAAAATGAAAATGTAAAATTAAAAAATACAAACTTTTTGCTATTTTGATAATCATTTACTTGCTAAAAAAAATGGCCTAGTTCAGGATGTTGTAACCCCCCCCCCCCCCCCCCATCCCCCATCCGTGAGCCCTCTGCATTAGCAGAAATCTTTCTGTTAGAGACCCCCATCTTACATTCTGTCTCTTGGGACTTGGGTTGTAGCCATGCATGCGCACACACACGCCGCCTGTGCAAAAATCTATGGGGGGTTCACATACTTTTGACTGTACAGAGTTCTTCAGTTTTTCAAAGCTGCTTTGGACATAACAAGTCATGGTGATGTTCTCTTCTTATCCTCCAGAGGGCGCCCCAACTCCTGCACAGAGGACCTCTGGTAGAATATACAATAGATAGGACTAGTCTAGAAATCTCCGCCCTGTACAATCAGGAAGTAGAACTCAAGCCAAAACTTCTTTTTGGGGGGGGGATAGAGTGGAAAGGGGTTAACCCCCCCCCCCCCATTTCAATGTTTTTATTGCTGTCTGTGCCCTGACCCCTCTCTATTTGTCCTGTTTACCATTATTATTGAAAGCAAAAGAAAATCTCAAATTTTGGGTTGTCACCAGAACAGGAATAGAGGGGACATCTTCCATTGGGGACACAAGTTCTGATGACTTTGGCGGGATTTCCTTCCACTTCCTGATCTGATTATGGGACAGGAAGTGAAGGGAAATCTCCCCAATAGGAGATGGATGGCAAAACAAATAAAAAAAATAATGGTGGGTTATCGTACCCATTGAATGAGGACTTAATGTAAAAATGACGGATTAAAGTTTTAGCGTTTTTCTAACTTATTTTGATGATGTGTCTCATAATGTGTACAGACCCAGGAACTCAGCACAGGGATGGCGGGAACCCCTCATAATGGGCACAGCGGGGGTACAGACCCGGGAACTCAGCACAGGGATGGCGGGAACCCCTCATAATGGGCACAGCGGGGGTACAGACCCGGGAACTCAGCACAGGGATGGCGGGAACCCCTCATAATGGGCACAGCGGGGGTACAGACCCAGGAACTCAGCACAGGGATGGTGGGAACTCCTCATAATGGGCACAGCGGGTGTACAGACCCAGGAACTCAGCACAGGGATGGTGGGAACCCCTCATAATGGGCACAACGGGTGTACAGACCTGGGAACTCAGCACAGGGTTGGTGGGAACCCCTCATAATGGGTACAGCGGGTGTACAGACCCGGGAACTCAGCACAGGGATGGTGGGAACCCCTCATAATGGGCACAGCAGGTGTACAGACCCGGGAACTCAGCACAGGGATGGTGGGAACTCCTCATAATGGGCACAGCGGGTGTACAGACCCAGGAACTCAGCACAGGGATGGTGAGAACCCCTCATAATGGGCACAGCGGGTGTACAGACCCGGGAACTCAGCACAGGGATGGTGGGAACCCCTCATAATGGGCACAGCGGGGGTACAGACCCGGGAACTCAGCACAGGGATGGCGGGAACCCCTCATAATGGGCACAGCGGGGGTACAGACCCGGGAACTCAGCACAGGGATGGCGGGAACCCCTCATAATGGGCACAGCGGGGGTACAGACCCAGGAACTCAGCACAGGGATGGTGGGAACTCCTCATAATGGGCACAGCGGGTGTACAGACCCAGGAACTCAGCACAGGGATGGTGGGAACCCCTCATAATGGGCACAGCGGGTGTACAGACCCGAGAACTCAGCACAGGGATGGTGGGAACCCCTCATAATGGGTACAGCGGGTGTACAGACCCGGGAACTCAGCACAGGGATGGTGGGAACCCCTCATAATGGGCACAGCAGGTGTACAGACCCGGGAACTCAGCACAGGGATGGTGGGAACTCCTCATAATGGGCACAGCGGGTGTACAGACCCGGGAACTCAGCACAGGGATGGTGGGAACTCCAAATAATGGGCACAGCAGGTGTACAGACCCGGGAACTCAGCACAGGGATGGTGGGAACCCCTCATAATGGGCATAGCAGGTGTACAAACCCGGGAACTCAGCACAGGGATGGTGGGAACCTCTCATAATGGGCACAGCAGGTGTACAGACCCGGGAACTCAGCACAGGGATGGTGGGAACCCCTCATAATGGGCACAACGGGTGTACAGACCCGGGAACTCAGCACAGGGATGGTGGGAACCCCTCATAATGGGTACAGCGGGTGTACAGACCCGGGAACTCAGCACAGGGATGATGGGAACTCCTCATAATGGGCACAACGGGTGTACAGACCTGGGAACTCAGCACAGGGTTGGTGGGAACCCCTCATAATGGGTACAGCGGGTGTACAGACCCGGGAACTCAGCACAGGGATGGTGGGAACTCCTCATAATGGGCACAGCGGGTGTACAGACCCGGGAATTCAGGACAGGGATGGTGGGAACCCCTCATAATGGGCACAGCGGGTGTACAGACCCAGGAACTCAGCACAGGGATGGTGGGAACCCCTCATAATGGGGCACAGCGGGTGTACAGACCCGGGAACTCAGCACAGGGATGGTGGGAACCCCTCATAATGGGCACAGCGGGTGTACAGACCCGGGAACTCAGCACAGGGTTGGTGGGAACCCCTCATAATGGGTACAGCGGGTGTACAGACCCAGGAACTCAGCACAGGGATGGTGGGAACCCCTCATAATGGGCACAGCGGGTGTACAGACCCGGGAACTCAGCACAGGGATGGTGGGAACTCCTCATCCTTCAATGCTTAATTTTCAATGTTTCTTTGTCACCTTTGTTGCAGAGAGAATAAGGCGGCGGGGCTGAAGATAACAAAGAAGAAGACACGGAGAAGACACACAGATGTAAGGCTCTATTCTTTCTCAGTGATGTGATCTTCCTCCATGTGCTCACCGAATGCGTAATTCCTATTTCCTCCCCCGGGGGGGGTCACTATCCAGCTGGGGCCCAACTACAACACAATGCCCCTTCCCTATCAGTATATCGTCCCTTCCCTGGGCGGCTCCGCCCTCTTTTCTCTGTTAGCTGAGCGGTGTTGAGGATTGTGTCCCATCTGGCAGAATATTAGCCATCGCACACAGTGCACTTTGCTTGACCAAACCTGCAACCCCTTGGGCCAAATCTGAGGTCACCCTGAACTAGCTTTGGAAGGGACCCAACAGGCTCCACCCACTACAGAAAACTGCAGGAGGGGGCGGAGACAAGACCAGTCACCCTGCAATAGGAGAGAGAGCAGAGCTGTGGGAAGGGGCCCAACAGGCTCCACCCACTACAGAAAGCTACAGGAGGGGGTGGAGACAAGACCAGTCACCCTGCAATAGGAGAGAGCAGAGCTGTGGGAGGGGCCCAACAGGCTCCACCCACTACAGAAAGCTACAAGAGGGGGCGGAGACAAGACCAGTCACCCTGTACTAGGAGAGAGAGCAGAGCTGTGGGAAGGGGCCCAACAGGCTCCACCCACTACAGAAAACTACAGGAGGGGGGCGGAGACAAGACCAGTCACCCTGCACTAGGAAAGAGAGAGCAGAGCTGTGGGAGGAGCCCAACAGGCTCCACCCACTACAGAAAACTACAGGAGGGGGGCGGAGACAACACCAGTCACCCTGCAATAGAAGAGAGAGCAGAGCTGTGGGAAGGGGCCCAACAGGCTCCACCCACTACAGAAAACTGCAGGAGGGGGCGGAGACAAGACCAGTCACCCTGCAATAGGAGAGAGAGCAGAGCTGTGGGAAGGGGCCCAACAGGCTCCACCCACTACAGAAAGCTACAGGAGGGGTGGAGACAAGACCAGTCACCCTGCAATAGGAGAGAGCAGAGCTGTGGGAGGGGCCCAACAGGCTCCACCCACTACAGAAAGCTACAAGAGGGGGCGGAGACAAGACCAGTCACCCTGCAGAAGGAAAGAGAGCAGAGCTGTGGGAAGGGGCCCAACAGGCTCCACCCACTACAGAAAACTACAGGAGGGGGCGGAGACAAGACCAGTCACCCTGTACTAGGAGAGAGAGCAGAGCTGTGGGAAGGGGCCCAACAGGCTCCACCCACTACAGAAAACTACAGGAGGGGGCGGAGACAAGACCAGTCACCCTGCAATAGGAGAGAGAGCAGAGCTTTGGGAGGGGCCAACAGGCTTCACCCACTACAGAAAACTACAGGAGGGGGCCGGAGACAACACCAGTCACCCTGTACTAGGAGAGAGAGCAGAGCTTTGGGAGGGGTCCAACAGGCTCCACCCACTACAGAAAGCTACAGTAGAGGCGGAGACAACACCAGTCACCCTGCAATAGGAGAGAGAGCAGAGCTGTGGGAAGGGGCCCAACAGGCTCCACCCACTACAGAAAACTACAGTAGAGGCGGAGACAAGACTAGTCACCCTGTACTAGGAGAGAGAGCAGAGCTTTGGGAGGGGTCCAACAGGCTCCACCCACTACAGAAAACTACAGTAGAGGCGGAGACAAGACTAGTCACCCTGCACTAGGAGAGAGAGCAGAGCTGTGGGAAGGGGCCCAACAGGCTCCACCCACTACAGAAAACTACAGTAGAGGCGGAGACAAGACTAGTCACCCTGTACTAGGAGAGAGAGCAGAGCTTTGGGAGGGGTCCAACAGGCTCCACCCACTACAGAAAACTACAGTAGAGGCGGAGACAAGACTAGTCACCCTGCACTAGGAGAGAGCAGAGCTGTGGGAGGGGGCCTAGGAGGCTATACTGCCAGGGACAGTGCTGGGGACGCATGTTTTTCAGGGACCGACACCTCAAAATGGGGACTATACCCAGGAAATGGGGACATATGGTAACCAAAGCCTAAAGCTCCCCCTGCTGGTTTAAATTGAGAATGCTAAATTTTTGAATGGAATAATAGATATGTAACTGATTACAAAATAAAAAATACAAATTCTTACAATATATATCATATATAAATATTTTACACGAATCAGTAAATTAAAAAATATATATATATATATGTACAAGCAGCTGAAACAATGTCTTGCATTCGTGTTTCTCGTGAAGCTCGGCAGCCGGCCAGTTGTAAGTTAGAGAGGAGAGAGGAAAAGGAAAAAGGAAGACGGGAATTACCCAGGGGAGGGGAAGCTGGAGTGGAAATGGGGAATTAGTGTTACCAGGGCAATGGAACCAATAAACACCAACAGTACAGGACTGCTCCTTGTCAGATAAAGAGAACCTGTCACAGCTCATGCAAGAATCGGAGTTCTCTGTCGTAACTGTAACTAATTATAACTGAAGGATTCAGATTTATTCCCTCTTTTATCTTTATAACTATATGGGGGGCGATTCTGGAGCTGAGAGCCAAATCGGGGGATGCCCTCTGTGGTTGCTGATTTGTCAAGTGCCTATGATGATAACAAATGGTGTCTCCCGACTCCTGGGTGTGCATGGGGTCTCTTGGGTGTGCATGCCGTCTCCTGGCTTCTGGGCTTGCATAGCGGCCCCTGGGTGTACATGACATCTCCCGGGTCCTGGATGTGCATGATGTTTCCCGGCTCCTGGATGTGCATGATGTTTCCTGGTTCCTGGATGTGCATGATGTTTTCCGGCTCCTGGGTGTGCATGGTGTCTCCCGACTCCTGGGCATGCTTTGTGTTTCCTGGCTCCTGGGTGTGCATGATGTCTGTGGCTCCTGGACATGCATAGTATCTCCTGGCTTCTGGTCTCTCCGCTTCTGGGGGTGCTTGCCGTCTCCCAGCTCCTGGATGTGCATGGTGTCTCCCAGCTCCTGGATGTGCATGGCGTCTCCCAGCTCCTGGGTGTACATGACATCTCCTGGCTCCTGGGTGTACATGGTGTCTGCTGGCTCCTGAGTATGCATGACGTCTCCTGGCTCCTGGGCGTGCATGGTGTCTCCTGGCTCCTGAATGTGCATGATGTTTCCCGGCTCCTGGGCGTGCATGGTGTCTCCCGGCTCCTGGGCATGCATGGTGGCTCCTGGGCGTGCATGATGTTTCCCGGCTCCTGGGCGTGCATAGTGTCTCCAGGCTATGCGTGCATGGTGTCTCCCGGCTCCTGGGCATGCATAGTGTCTCCCGGCTCATGGGCATGCATGGTGTCTCCCGGCTCCTGGGCGTGCATGGCATCTCCCGGCTCCTGGGTGTGCATGACGTCTCCGGCTCCTGGGCGTGCATGGTGTCTCCTGGCTCCTGGCCATGCATGGTGTCTCCTGGCTCCTGGGCATGCATGGTGTCTCCAGGCTCCTTGGGCGTGCATGGTGTCTCCCGGCTCCTGGGCGTGCATGGTGTCTCCCGGCTCCTTGGGCGAGCATGGTGTCTCCAGGCTCCTGGCCGTGCATGGTGTCTCCCGGCTCCTGGTCATGCATGGTGTCTCCTGGCTCCTGGGCATGCATGGTGTCTCCAGGCTCCTTGGGCGAGCATGGTGGCTCCTGGGCGTGCATGGTGTCTCCCGGCTCCTGGGCGTGCATGGTGTCTCCCGGCTCCTGGGCGTGCATGGTGTCTCCCGGCTCCTGGGCGTGCATGGTGTCTCCCAGCTCCTGGGCGTGCATGGTGTCTCCCGGCTCCTGGGGTGCATGGTGTCTCTCGGCTCCTGGGTTTATACGTGGCGTCTCCCGGCTCCTGGGCGTGCATGGTGTCTCCCGGCTCCTGGCCATGCATCGTGTCTCCTGCCTCCTGGGCATGCATGGTGTCTCCAGGCTCCTTGGGCGTGCATGGTGTCTCCCGGCTCCTGGGCGTGCATGGTGTCTCCCGGCTCCTGAGCGTGCATGGTGTCTCCCGGCTCCTGGGCGTGCATGGTGTCTCCCGGCTCCTGGGCGTGCAAGGTGTCTCTCGGCTCCTGGGTTTATACGTGGCGTCTCCCGGCTCCTGGGTGTGCATGGTGTCTCCAGGCTCCTTGGGCGAGCATGGTGTCTCCTGACTCCTGGGCGTGCATGGTGTCTCCAGGCTCCTGGCCGTGCATGGTGTCTCCCGGCTCCTGGGCGTGCATGGTGTCTCCCGGCTCCTGGGCGTGCATGGTGTCTCCCGGCTCCTGGGCGTGCATGGTGTCTCCCAGCTCCTGGGCGTGCATGGTGTCTCCCGGCTCCTGGGGTGCATGGTGTCTCTCGGCTCCTGGGTTTATACGTGGCGTCTCCCGGCTCCTGGGCGTGCATGGTGTCTCCCGGCTCCTGGCCATGCATCGTGTCTCCTGCCTCCTGGGCATGCATGGTGTCTCCAGGCTCCTTGGGCGTGCATGGTGTCTCCCGGCTCCTGGGCGTGCATGGTGTCTCCCGGCTCCTGAGCGTGCATGGTGTCTCCCGGCTCCTGGGCGTGCATGGTGTCTCCCGGCTCCTGGGCGTGCAAGGTGTCTCTCGGCTCCTGGGTTTATACGTGGCGTCTCCCGGCTCCTGGGTGTGCATGGTGTCTCCAGGCTCCTTGGGCGAGCATGGTGTCTCCTGACTCCTGGGCGTGCATGGTGTCTCCAGGCTCCTGGCCGTGCATGGTGTCTCCCGGCTCCTGGGCGTGCATGGTGTCTCCCGGCTCCTGAGCGTGCATGGTGTCTCCCGGCTCCTGGGCGTGCATGGTGTCTCCCGGCTCCTGGGCGTGCAAGGTGTCTCTCGGCTCCTGGGTTTATACGTGGCGTCTCCCGGCTCCTGGGTGTGCATGGTGTCTCCAGGCTCCTTGGGCGAGCATGGTGTCTCCTGACTCCTGGGCGTGCATGGTGTCTCCAGGCTCCTGGCCGTGCATGGTGTCTCCCGGCTCCTGGGCGTGCATGGTGTCTCTCGGGCTCCTGGGTGTAGGTGGCGTCTCCCGGCTCCTGGATGTGCATGGCAGTTCTTCTTTCATGTTCGGTGCAGTCAGCATAGTTAAAAGAAGGATAAACAAAAATGAAATGCATCACTTACACAGGAGGTGTGATTTACACAGCTTTCCCACATAGCAGAGCTCAGTGCGGCATGGAGAGGACCTGATTGTGGGATGTGGTGAAAGATCGGCATCATGGATGTGCAGCCGACAAATCTGCATTACTGTGTCTTCTTATGTTTGACATTTCTGGGCATTTCATTGTTCTCACATCAAAGTGGCCCCTTTCAATGCTCTTCCCAAAATATCAGAGTCCAGAAAAAGAACGGCTCATGGACAGCGGTCTGGCGATATAATAGGATTTTTCAAATAAAAGCAAAACAATGGCGTGTCCGCCCGATGACATCATGACTGGAGGCTAAAAATAAATGTACCCGTCTGTCAGCGTTGTCTCTTCTCACTCCTCATTTGTTACTTCGTATCAGTTGTAAACTTTTCATTGGCTGCAGATTTTTAGCTTGATTGTTGATAAAACACATCAGGCCTTAACAATTAAACAACATGAACTTAAATAACTTTATTTTAAAAATAATATTTTAAATATATTTTTTTTTAACTCCACTAATTATATTAAATTCCTATATGGGAGCAGATCTGAGCCCCATCCCCCCTTTCACTTAAGAGTCTTCAGCCCCCCCTTTCCCTTTCACATCAGGGTCCTCAGTTCCCCCTTCACATCAGGGTCCTCAGTTCCCCCTTTCACATCAGGGTCCTCAGTTCCCCCTTCACATCAGGGTCCTCAGTCCCCCCTTTCACATCAGGGTCCTCAGTCGTCCCGCTTTCACATCAGGGTCCTCAGTCTTCCCCCTTTCACATCAGGGTCCTCAGTCTTCCCCCTTTCACATCAGGGTCCTCAGTCCCCCCTTTCACATCAGGGTCCTCAGTCTTCCCGCTTTCACATCAGGGTCCTCAGTCTTCCCCCTTTCACATCAGGGTCCTCAGTCCCCTTTTCACATCAGAGTCCTCAGTCCCCCCTTTCACATCAGGGTCCTCAGTCCCCCTTTCACATCAGAGTCCTCAGTCCCCCCTTTCACATCAGGGTCCTCAGTCCCCCCTTTCACATCAGGGTCCCTAGTCCCCCCTTTCACATCAGGGTCCTCAGTCTTCCCCCTTTCACATCAGGGTCCTCAGTCTTCCCCCTTTCACATCAGGGTCCTCAGTCCCCCCTTTCACATCAGGGTCCTCAGTCTTCCCCCTTTCACATCAGGGTCCTCAGTCTTCCCCCTTTCACATCAGGGTCCTCAGTCTTCCCCCTTTCACATCAGGGTCCTCAGTCCCCCCTTTCACATCAGGGTCCTCAGTCTTCCCCCTTTCACATCAGGGTCCTCAGTCTTCCCCCTTTCACATCAGGGTCCTCAGTCCCCCCTTTCACATCAGGGTCCTCAATCTATCCTTCACATCAGGGTCCTCAGTCACCCCTTTCACATCAGGGTCCTCAGTCACCCCTTTCACATCAGGGTCCTCAGTCCCCCCTTCACATCAGGGTCCTCAGTCACCCCTTTCACATCAGGGTCCTCAGTCCCCCCTTCACATCAGGGTCCTCAGTCCCCCCTTTCACATCAGGGTCCTCAGTCCCCCTTCACATCATGGTCCTCAGTCCCCCCCTTTCACATTAGGGTCCCCAGTCCCCCCTTTCACATCAGGGTCCTCAGTCCCCTGGTCTTATCGGTTTCCTATTGTGCTCTCAAAGCGGACCTTTAGTCATTTTTTCATCTTTCCATCTATTAAATCTTCTGCCCTTGTTGTTGTTTCAACTTTGGATAGTAAAACATTTGTTTCCGCCAGTAAATCCCTTATACAGCCCACTGCCTGTTTCTTGGCTGGTCATTAGCCTAGGCTTATGACATCATTCACAGCTTCCTCTCTCTTGTGAAAGTTTTCTAGGAAGGGAGGGGGGGATGAGTCATAAGAGGGCTGATGAGATCTGCTGAGCTGGAGGTGTGCCTCTGTGTGTCTGTGTAAATCCAGGAAGTGAACAGGCAGCAGCTTCAGCTGCCCAGAGTTAAAATGGCTGCAGCCAGACTCAGCGGAGGGAGATTTCTGCAGCATATTTGGCAAGTACAGAATCACAATATATATAAAATATTGTGCAAAGTGGTTGGAGGGAAGCTTCAGAATGGCAAAGATGTTTTTATTACAAATAATGTGAGCAGACTGCAGTTCCTCTTTAAGTTTTTATCACAAGTCCACGTATTCTTTATTACTCCGGGACTACAAGTGATACTTTGCAAACATCATAGAAATGTCTGATCCATGTCTGGAGAGAACTCTGTCCATGTTCTGTGATATTTATTACACATATAAGAAGTTTTTATATTTTATCTCTACAGGATCCAAGTAAAGAATGTTTCACCTTAAAGTTTGACCTGAATGTGGATATAGAGATGGAAATCGTCCCGGCGATGAAGAAGAAATCTCTGGGGTAGGCATTTTCATTTTTGTAACATGGAACCCGGTGCGTTAGACATCCCAACAGAGTTTGCTAAGTTTATCTACAGCCAAAAGTTTAGAGCATTTTATTTTGCCATTTATGTTTGCGTAGGGAGATTTCCCTTTCATTTCCTTTGCTGTATACTCAAGACAGGCAGAGTGGTTCAATAACAGTCCAGATACAACCACTCCAGATACAAGGCAGGCAAGGTTCAGGATAGTCAGGGTCAAATCCATAGTTAAAAGGCAGGCAGAGTTCAGAGAATAATCAATATCCGATCAGAAGTCGTCAATGGGGGATATCCAAACAGCAGAACCTCTTAAACTTATTACAATAGCTATCACAAGCATGAGACTGCAAGCTTGGCTGGCTTATATCAGGTTTGGTCTCCACCCAGAGATTGACCAAGTCAATCACCTTGCAGGTGGACAGACAGACAGGGATGCATCATAGCCAAGACCAGGATGCTGGAATGAGACAGCTGACAAAAGAACTGTCACGTACCTGGTTGGAGGCTGAAATGCCGAGAGGGCTCCCCTTGCGGCTGAGTGCAGTACACCTCTGAGGTTGGGTACAGAGGGTGTAGTGCCCAGAGAAGCACAGGTTGCCAGATGGATCCAGGAGAGAAGAGCTGGTGAGTGCCTGAATAATACTGGAGAATACAGGAAACCACGATGGGCTGCAGTCTCTAGGAGGCCTCGGTAACACTTGGCAAGGTGTGCACAAGGAGCAATAGTAGAAGCTGGCTGGGGATCAAACACTGTGGATCCAGGCAGGAGATGCAGGTTTGCAGGAATGGAGACAAGCCAAAGGTCTGGTGTTGGAAAACAGGCAGGAACAGATAACTGAAGCAAAGTCTGTGAAACAAGCCGGGATCAGGTGCTGGAGAAGGTAACAAGTCAGTAAAGCAAGCCAGGGGGTCAAACCAGGAGAGCGGATCAGACAGGTCAGGAACAAGCTGGGTCACAACAGGAAATCCAAACAGCAGTAGTACAGAGACTCAGGAACTCAGGAAGGCTGACGACAACCCAGCAATTTGGATCAGACAGTGGCAGCCTTTTATAGGCCAGCAGGAGGATCCACCTGTCACATGATGTGCCCATTTCTTCTACTGGCATGATTGACAGTACTTCTTCTACGGCCATTTCCCTGACAAGAACAGGAGCATTTACAGTTAGATAGAAAGATTATTTGTAAACACCTTAATTCTTGGCCTTCTTTAAAACACTATACACTATATATCCCGAGGTTTGGAGATACCTGATCTTATGAGTTTGTTGGACTTTCCATCCCCAAATTATAGTCATTAATGTGGAGTCGCCTTTCTTTATGGCTATAACCTCCTCCACTCTTCTGGGAAGGCTTTCCCCAAGATTTTGGAGGGTGTAGGTGGGAATTGGCGCCCATTTGTGAGGTCAGGTACTGATGTTGGATGAGACGACTTCGCTCACAGTTGGCTTTTCATTTCATCCCAAAGGTAATCAGTAGGGCTGAGATCAGGGCACTTGAGTTCCTCCACATCAATCTATGTCTGTATAGGTAGATATGATGGTCAGGTGATGGTCAAGAGTCCATAGGCTGTGAGAATTTGTGCCCATTTGTGAGGTCAGGGCTCTGTACAGGACACTTGAGTTCCTCCACATCAATCTATGTCTGTATAGGTAGATATGATGGTCAGGTGATGGTCAGGAGTCCATAGGCTGTGGGAATTTGTGCCCATTTGTGAGGTCAGGTAATGTTGGATGAGACCGGGACCGGGCTCACAACAAGCATTGCAATTTATCCCAGAGATGTACTTAAGCTGTTTTGGACATTCTAAAATGCTAGAATATAACAGCACACACAATAAATATCAAAGCTTCTTTACTTGGCTTCAATAAGTCAATCCAAAGCTTAGATAGAACCTCGGATTACGAGCCTAATCCATTCTAGGAGAATGCTCGTAATCCAAAGCACTCGCGTATCAAAGCGAGTCTCCCTATTGAAGTCAATGGAAACGAAAATAATTAGTTCCGCATTGACTTCAATTGCATGCAATACCGCATGTGGCCAGAGGTGGGGGGGCGCCGGAGAGCCTCAGAAACGGCTGGAAAGGCCCGAGGACACCTCGGCTCCAGCGCCCCCACCCCCATCTCAGGCCAAACGTGGTACTGCACACCACTTTGGCCTGAATTCTGTGCTAGTTTAAAAAAAAAAAACAGTGCTTGTATTGCGAAACGCTCGTTCTGCATTGACTTCAATGGCATGCAATACCACATGCGGCCAGAGGTGGGGGGCGCCAGAGAGCCTCAGAAATACTCGGAGACAGCTCGGCTGAACTCGGAAAGGCCCCCCCCCCATCTCAGGCCAAAAGCGGTACTGCGTATCTGTGACTGTATACATTTCTCAATACTCTGGTATCACTAATAGAAGGTGAATATAATTGAACAAACCTTTATGCAGACTTTGCAGCTTCCTAAAAGGGGGCTAGATTCAGCAAGAATTTACGCCGGCGTATCTATAGATACGCCGCGTAAATTCAAAGCTGCGCCGGCGTATCTTCTTTCTGTATAAAGAAAGCAAGATACGCCGAAATTAGGCTAAGATCCGACTGGCGTAAGTCTCTTACACCGTCGTATCTTAGTTGCATGTTTACGCTGGCCGATAGGTGGCGCTGCCGTCGATTTCAGCGTACAATATGCAAATGACCTGGATACGCCGATTCAGAAACATACGTGCGCCCGGCGCATTTTTTTACGTCGTTTACGTTAGGCTTTTTCCGGCGTAAGGTTGCTCCTGGGTCTATGAGGCGTACGCAATGTTAAGTATGGACGTCGTTCCCGCGTCGAATTTTGAAATTTTTACGTTGTTTGCGTAAGTCGTTCGCGAATAGGGCTGTACGTAAGTTACGTTCACGTCTAAAGCATTGATGATTTGCGGCGGAATTTCGAGCATGCGCACTGGGATTCTTTAACGAACGGCGCATGCGCTGTTCGTAAAAAACTTCAAATACGTGGGGTCACAGTGAATTTAGATAAAACACGCCCACATCATCCAAATTAGAATTAGGCGGACTTACGCCGGAGCACATACGTTACGCCGCCGTAACTTAGGGCACAAGTTCTTTCAGAATACGGAACTTGCGTCCTAATTTACGGCGGCGTAACGTATCTGAGATACGTTACGTCCACACAAGATTACGCAGGGCTACCTGAATCTAGCCCAGGAATTCCAGATATTTCAGCAAAGTCAAGCAGAAAATTTCCAGCGCCATTTAATCCCCGGGAGGGGGGGGGGGGAACGGACCCTCATCGGCTTGTCATTTTGGTGTCTCGTGTTCGGTTATCAAAGAGCTCTGAGAACAAAAAGGTCATTCTGTAGATTAAAGATTGTCACACCGGTGATGCTCTTTATGGTGATAGAAAGCGTCTCATTAACATCTGACGCGGACGCGGCTCATTTATACAGTGTGGCCCCTCATTGAGCCGCCACTCTGACCTTTAAATCAGGAATGCGAGGGAAAGGTCACCGAGATACTTTGTATTAGAGTTTGGAAAGGTGAACTTGTTCAGAGATAACTCCATTCCAGCCCCGTACTGTACATCTCGTCTACAATTCCGTTCGCCATTTGTCTGTATTGCCGTCTTACCCTCTTGGTTGACAAGTTAAAGTGAACTCGCCAAGAGAGAATAATGGGGGGGCTGCCATTGCTGGCCCCCTTTATGCCCCCGGACCATTCTGCTGGCCAAAACCCCAGGCCACTTTTTGCGAGTCGGCACTGCGTCTCTTTAACTGACAATTGCGCGGTCGTGCGACGTGGCTCCCAAGCAAAATGGGCGTCCTTTTTTCCCCACAAATAGAGCTTTCTTTTGGTGGTATTTGATCACCTCTGCGGTTTTTATTTTTTGCGGTATAAACAAAAATAAAGCGACAATTTTGAAAAAAAATCAATATTTTTTACTTTTTGCTATAATAAATATCCCCCAAAAATATATTAAAAAACATTGGCCCAGATTCTCAAAGGGCTTACGACGGCGCAGCGCCATGTACGCCGTCGTAAGTCCTAATCTGGGATGTCGTATCTATGCGACTGATTCTTATGCCGCGTACACACGGTCGTTTTATGTGATGAAAAAAAATTACGTTTTTAAAAACGTCACTTTAATTGAACGTGTGTGGGGGGAAAACGTAGTTTTATGTCTTCTAAAAAACGACCAAAAAAAATTGAAGCATGCTTCAATTTTTTGTGTCGTTTTTCAAAACGTCGTTTTTTACTTCACAGAAATTTACCGTGTGTAGCAAAAACGTTGTTTAAAACGACGTTTTTACACCCGCGCATGCCCAGAAGCTACTTATGAAGCAAGCTTCAATGGTAAAACGTGGTGGAACGTAACCTCACTTTGCTAGAACATTGTGAGAAAAACGATGGTGTGTAGGCAACTTCGTCTTTGAAAATTGAAGTTTCAAAAATGTCGTTTTTTACTTCACAGAAAGTGTCGTTTTTTTTCATCACATAAAGTGATGGTGTGTATGCGGCATTAGAATCAGTTACGCATAGATAGCCATTAGATCAGACAGGCGTAAGGCTTTTACGCCGTCGGATCTTAAATGCAATTTTTTTTTGTCCGCTAGGTGTCGTTTTCCCCGTCGAGTATGCAAATTGGCTAGATACGCGAAATCCCGAACGTACGCGCGGCCGACGCAGTAAAGTTACGACGTTTACGTTAGGCTTGTCCCGGCGTAAAGTTGCCCCTGGGTATATGAGGCGCAATCAATGTTAAGTATGGCCGTCGTTCCCGCGTCGAAATTTAAAAATGTAAGTCGTTTGCCTAAGTCGTCCTTGAATGGGGCTGGACGCCATTTACGTTCACGTTGAAACCAATGACGTCCTTGTGACGTCATTTGGAGCAATGCACCCTGGGATATTTTACGGACGGTGCATGCGCAGTACGTTCGGCGCGGGAACACGCTTAATTTAAATGCTACAAGCCCCCTACCCGCCTAATTTGAATTAGGCGGGCTTGCGCCGGGTGATTTACGCTACCCCGCCGCAACTTTACACGCAAGTGCTATGTGAATAAAGCACTTGCATGAAAAACTTGCGGCGGCTTAATGTAAATGAGATACGTTACGCCTGTCCTTAGTTACACCATTCTACGAGAATCTGCCCATTATTTTTCCTCAGTTTAGGCCGATATGTATTCTACATATTTTTGGTAAAAAAAAAAAAATCACAATAAGCGTTTATTGATTGGTTTGCGCAAAATTTATAGTGTCTACAAAATAGGGGATAGTTTTATGGCATTTTTAATATATATTTTTTTTTTTTTACTAGTAATGGCGGCGATTTTTAATGTGACTGCGACATTATGGTGGACACTTTTGACACATCAGTGACAGTGACGTGTCACTCGTAGCCATGCCCCTAACAGTTAGAATCACTCCCTAGGACACACTTAACCCCTTCATCGCCGCCCCCTACAGGTTAACTCCTTCACCACCAGTGTAATTTTTACAGTAATCAGTGCATTTTTATAGCACTGATCACTGTAAAAATGACAATTGCCCCAAAATGGTGTCAAAAGTGTCCGATGTGTCCGCCACAATGTCGCAGTCACGATAAAAATCACTGATGCCGCCATTAGTAGTAAAAAAATGAATACAAATGCCATAAAACTCTCCCTTATTTTGTAGACGATATTATTTTTGCGCAAACCAACCAATCAAACGCTTATTGCGGTTTTTATGTAGAAGAATACGTATCGGCCTAAACTGAGGAAAAAAAACTTTTTTTATATATTTTGGGGGATATTTATTATAGCAAAAAGTAAAAAATATTGCTTTTTTTTTTAAATTGTCGCTCTATTTTTGTTTATAGCGCAAAAAATAAAAACCGCAGAGGTGATCAAATACCACCAAAAGAAAGCTCTATATGTGGGGGAAAAAAGGACGTAAATTTTGTTTGGGAGCCACGTCGCACGACCGCGCAATTGTCTGTTAAAGCGACGCAGTGCCGAATCGCAAAAAGTGGCCCGGTCTTTGGCCAGCTGAATGGTCCGGGGCTGAAGTGGTTAAATATCTAGAAACGTCTGAACTTCACATATAGTTTTCTTTCCGAAGTCAGACCATCTTTATTTCTGTAACACCAAATAATTGTGGAGTCGAGGGTCTCTTGGCCCTCTGCTATTGGTGGCTGGAGGGGAGGATAGGGAGTCATTCATCCCTCATCCAGTTTAATTTGACATTTCTCAATCTCTTCTATTTCAGAGAAGTTTTGGTCCCGGCGTTCGAGAGGAAGGGGATCGACCTGAATAAAGTGGATATATTTCTGGACCAGTCTAACACGCCTCTGTCCCTCAACTTTGAAGCGTATCGCTTTGGTGGGCACTATTTGAAAGTGAAAGGTAACGCCGACCGGCCAAGTAAGCTTGCCAACCGTATGAGCTGAGCCTTACCAGAGTCAGTGCCCATGAAATGCAGCCTTACCAGAGTCAGTGTCCATGAAAAGTAGCTTTTCCAGAGTCAGTGCCCATGTAATGCAGCCTTACTAAAGTCAGTGTCCATTAAATGCAGCCTTACCAGAGTCAGTGCCCATGAAATGCAGCCTTACCAGTGTCAGTGCCCATGAAATGCAGCCTTACCAGAGTCAGTGCCCATGAAATGCAGCCTTACCAGAGTCAGTGTCCATGAAAAGTAGCTTTTCCAGAGTCAGTGCCCATGTAATGCAGCCTTACTAAAGTCAGTGTCCATTAAATGCAGCCTTACCAGAGTCAGTGCCCATGAAATGCAGCCTTACCAGTGTCAGTGCCCATGAAATGCAGCCTTACCAGAGTCAGTGTTCATGAAATGCAGCCTTACCAGAGTCAGTGTCCATGAAATGCAGCCTTACCAGTGTCAGTGCCCATGAAATGCAGCCTTACCAGTGTCAGTGCCCATGAAATGCAGCCTTACCAGAGTCAGTGTTCATGAAATGCAGCCTTACCAGAGTCAGTGCCCATGAAATGCAGCCTTACCAGAGTCAGTGTTCATGAAATGCAGCCTTACCAGTGTCAGTGCCCATGAAATGCAGCCTTACCAGAGTCAGTGTCCATGAAAAACAGCTTTTCCAGAGTCAGTGCCCATGAAATGCAGCCTTACCCGAGTCAGTGCCCATGAAATGCAGCCTTACCAGAGTCAGTGTCCATGAAAAACAGCTTTTCCAGAGTCAGTGCCCATGAAATGCAGCCTTACCAGAGTCGGTGCCCATGAAATGCAGCCTTACCAGAGTCAGTGCCCATGAAATGCAGCCTTACCCGAGTCAGTGCCCATGAAATGCAGCCTTACCAGAGTCAGTGTCCATGAAATGCAGCCTTACCAGAGTCAGTGCCCATGAAATGCAGCCTTACCAGTGCCCATGAAATGCAGCCTTACCCGAGTCAGTGCCCATGTAATGCAGCCTTACCAAAGTCAGTGTCCATGAAATGCAGTCCTACCAGTGTCAGTGCCCATTAAATGCAGCCTTACCAGAGTCAGTGCCCGTGAAATACAGCCTAACCAGAGTCGGTGCCCATAAAATGCAGCCTTACCAGTGTCGGTGCCCATGTAATGCAGCCTTACCAAAGTCAATGCCCATGAAATGCAGCCTTACCAGAGTCAGTGCCCATGAAATGCAGCCTTACCAGAGTGCCCATGAAATGCAGCCTTACCAGAGTCAGTGCCCAGTGGGCCGAACTTTGGTTGTTCGGATGTTCGGCAAACAACAAACAATATGCCGAGTTCGGGGAAAATTCAAAGCCACGGAACCCCGTTAAAGACTATGGGACACTAACATGAAAAACCAAAAGTGCTAATTTTAAAGGTTAATATGCAAGTTATTGTCATAAAAAGTGTTTGGGGACCCGGGTCCTGCCCCAGGGGACATGTATCGATGCAAAAACAAAGTTTTAAAAATGGGAGTTTTTTTGGGGAGCAGTGATTTTAATAACTCTTAAAGTGAAACACTAAAAGTGAAACATTCCTTTAAATTTCATTCCTGGGGGGTGTCTATAGTATGCCTGTAAAGTGGCGCATTTCTCCATGTTTAGAACATTACCACAGAAAAATGTAATTTCTAAAGGAAAAAAAGTAATTTAAAACTGATCGCGGCTGTAATGAATCGTTGGGTCCCGGCAATATACATAAAACTCATTGAAAAAAACGGCATGGGTTCCCCCCCCAGTCCATTACCAGGCTTTTTGGGTCTGGTATGAATATTAAGGGGAACCCTGCACCATTTTTTTTTTTTTTTTAAATGGGGAACCCTGCGCCAAAATGTAAAAAATTATTGCGCAGGGGTCCTCCCAAAAAACATACCATATCCTTATCCGAGCACTCAACCTGGCAGGCCGCAGGACGAGAGAGTGCCCCCCCCCCCCTCCTGAACCGTACCAAGCCACATGCCCTCAACATGGGGAGGGCGCTTTGGGGTCTGAACCCTAGCAAAAATATGTAGAAGAATACATAATGGCCTAAACTGATGAACAAAAAAAAATTATATATTTTTGTTATATTTATTATAGCAAAAAAGTAAAAAATATTATTTTTATTTCAAAATTGTCGCTTTTTTTGTTTATAGTGCAAAAAAAAAAAAAAAAACGCAGAGGTGATAAAATACCACCAAAAGAAATCTCTATTTGTGGGGGAAAAAAGGACGTGATTTTTTTTTTTTTTGGGCACAGCGTCGCACGACCGCGCACGGTGACGGTGTTTTACTGCTCCCTCATCTTCATGTCTGTACATACAGTAGTCATAATTAGCATTTACTGAAAAAGGAGTTTCCCAAATAGTGCCCAGAGGAATTCATCTCTGTCATTTCCTGAAACTGGTTGGCGTTTTCCTTGGTGCTTTTTGCCCGAGGACGTTGAGTAAACTTACACAGCGCAAATAACCCCGAGGGCGATTGCTTTCATTTTACCCTCCAAACTGGGAAATGAAAGGGGAACGAATGGAAGGCGGTCGGTACGGATGATTCTTTTCCTTCAATGTAAAGTTGGGAAAGCCCAGAAGAAGGATGCAGGTTCAGGAAGAGGCAGGCAGGATGTGTGTGGATGGGAGTGCGGTGCAGACGCAGGGAGAGTGTACAGAGCGCTGGGAGCAAGGAGCCACGCCGACCTCCACCACTGCACGGTAATTACCTCTATTATTGATTATAGATCGATCGGAAAAAACACTCCACAAGCTTTTCTGCACCCCATGTTCTTATCTTTCACATTTGCCTCTTCAATGTGGAGTTGAGCACTCGCTATAGTGATTTTTTAAATGCAGTTTCATCCCGCTTATTGCACACTTTATTGCACACAGGAAGTCACCTGACAATTCACACTATAAGTCGAGGGACTTTCAGGTCGTGGCAGTGTGAAGCGAGCATTAGGGGGAGATGAGGTGCTCTCAGCAGTGCTAGAGGGGTGAATAGATTCAAGTTATGTGTGGGCAGCTTATGCCACCAGCTATCTGATTAAATTAATATTTGAAGTAGGGTTGCACCGATACCGGTACTCTTATCTGTCTGTTTTTAAGGTGGACCTGATCGGACGGTCCATTCACCCCTATGGACCAGAGGGTGTAAACCTGTGGTTCTCAACTCCTGTCCTCAGGACCCATTAAGGTCTAAGGTTTAAAGCAAGCAACAGGGATTCTTCCCACTACCTGGTGGACACTTACCTCTACTACTCAGCGCACATTAGCATTTTCCCACTGGGGCATTAATTACGCAATGCAGAACTTTCCCAGCACACAATCGCCATGGCGTGCGGGAAGTAATTAGAGGGCATCAGGGAATTATTTAGGGGAATGGGGGGGGGGGGGGGGGTCATTATGGGGTATCATGGGGTGCTTACAGGGGGATGTAGTGAATATATTGGTTTATTTTAAGGTTGAGGGTTAAATATTATAGTATATCGGAGGGATAAGTATGGGGTGTTAGGGAATTATTAAATGATATAAAGGGGGTAAGGATGGGGTGTAGGAATTGTTATAGGATATAAGGGAGGGGGGGGGGGGTGAGTATGGGGTGTTAGGGAATTAATAAAGATATAGGGGGGGGGGGGATTGGGGTAGGAATTAATATAGGATATAAGGGGGTGAGTATGGGGTGCTAGGAATTTATTTCAATCGTTTTTTATTGATATTTTTCAATCAAACAAAATAATGCATTACAATAGCATATAGTACACAATGCATCGTAACAGTAGGAGACAAAGTAATACTCATTATCTAACATACAGATATGTGTTGGCTAAGCAATATAATACTACCAATCATCATAAGAAAAATTGTAGAGTATTTTCTGTAGAATATTTTCTCAATAGTATCAAGTCAATAAGAGATCAAATCACAATATCAAAGGAAAAAGAAAGAAATACATTAGCAAACAAATAAAATAAAGGAACTAGCTTTCCCGAACACCCCATATGGGAATCATAGTGTTCGAGAGCTATCTCCTCTCATATTTCCTATCTGAATAGTAAACAACGTGTCGGAGGAAATAAGGTAAACAGAATTATGTCCTGTTTTTGAACCAGACGTTCCAGAGGTCCCATTGGATTGAGTATTTATGAAGAGAGCCCAAGGATGACGCTAAAATCCTTTCATCGAGGAATTTAATACATTATATAAAGGTGGTGAGGATGAGATGTAGGAATTATTATAGGATATACTGTACAGGGGTAAGATGGGGTGTAAGGGAATAATAAAGGATATAAAGGGGAAGGGTATTAAGAAAAAAACAAACAAAAAAAATGAAACTGGTTCATAATTTACAAAAAAAAAAGAGATTGCACACAAATGCGTGTGATGCCAGGGCAGTGCCCAGATTTAAACTATCTGAGCCATTTTGGGACATATAGCATATACAGTATATATACTCCATATATATGTATGTAGAGAGAGATAGGCATCCTCCTTAGACTTCTTGCTTTCCAGGCATTCACCCTGCGCTCACGGCTGTGAGCCTCTCATAGCGTTTAATAGGCTGTCCACGATGGGGCTGGGCAGAACACCTATCCCTTCTGTCCTCACCTACACACCAGAGCCCCTTGCATAGGGGCTGAATACCCAGTGTGCATGGGGCCCTAAAGTTACAGCAAGGCACCACAAGCCAGACTCCGTCGGGGCAGTCGAGGACCCCAGTGCATGTCTGCTCCAAGTGCTTTGTTGGGACAGTGATGGGATGGCCGGGCTTCCTCCTCCCCTTTTGTTGTTTCATCATTCCAACTCTTTTAATCACTTGCAGCCCCATACGGCTAGAGGTGCTGAGTACCAGGGCCGGGGACGAGGGATGGGCAGGAGGGGGCAGCTGCCCTGGGCAAAGCGGTTTACTGTATGGATTGGGGCACCAGCGAGCTCATTTTGATACAAGGCATTTTAACAAGCAGAGGACTGTGGGGGTAGCATCCCCTAAGCCTGTGTGTTCTTGACTAATACACACAGTAAGCGTGGAAAGGTAATGATCATTTCCTATTGATTGATAGAGTCTGTGCAAAATATATGCAAGCATTAAAGGCATTAAAAACTTGCAACACTTTATTTGTAATCAATAGTATCACTTAAAGGGAGACAGACTGGTTTAGGTTCACCACGCAGAGAGATGTGTCAACATTGCAACAATGAAACAAAAGGATCAATAAGCACAAGACCCACCAGATGATGGTGATAGTGTCTACGGCTTTTCTCTATGCAGGTCCACACAGTACAACTCAGCCCGAGGTACAGGAAGGGGGTGGGTGCGGCAACAGGTTTCGAGGGCTCTGCCCCCTTTGTCAAACCTCCTCTGTGCAAAATATCCAGTTATAGGTATCCTTCAGTAATACAATTATCTCAGTTGACTGATATTAATGATCAATCGTCTGTAAGAGGAGAATTTGTGCATATTGAGCTGTTGCGATTAGTTGCATCGATCATAAAATGCAATGTTCATGGTGGGCATCAGATCACAAATATTACTGAATATATATATATATAAAAATTAAGACAGGGATGTCAAACTCAATTTCCAATTTTCATGGGCGCATCATCAGCACTATGGCTGCCCTAAAAGGGCCAGATTTATCTGTAGGACTATATAAATGTATCCTTTTGTTCTCAGAATAGTTGCAGGAATGGAACCACATCGTATATGTTTTTATATACCGTATTTATCGGGGTATAGCGCGCTCCCGCGTATAGCGCGCACCCCTAAAGTTGCCCCGAATTCCTGTGGAAATTTTTTTTTTGTACTTACAGTTTTGTTGTCTTGCGCGGCGTCCATCGGAGGCCTCGTTGGGTCCGGCGTCCGTTTTCGGCTTCGGGTGTCCTCTTCGTCGGGTCCGGCGTCCTACTGCGGCGTCCTCGCGTCCTCCCCGCTCGTTTCCCGTGCCGAGTTTGAATACTGCGCCAACATATACAGAGCGCAGTACACTCGTGTATCGTCGGGCAGGCTCGGCTACTCTCGCGCTGACGTCCTGTACGTCCAAGACGTCAGTGCGATAGGCGCCGAGACTGCCCGACTATACACGATTGTACTGCGCTCGGTATATGCCGGCGCAGTATTCAAACTCAGCGCGGGAAAGCGGGTATCGGCGTATACCGCGCAGCCACGATTTTGACATGATTTTCAGGGCAAAATAGTGCGCGGTATACGCCGATAAATACGGTATATATATATATACCGTATATACTCGAGTATAAAACAAGCTTTTCAGACCTTTTTTGTAGGGCTGAAAATACACCCCTCGGCTTATACTCGTGTCAGTGTACCTTGAGCGTCCAATTTTTAAAATCCGCGGCTTCCTCCTGGTCCCGTCCCGTGATAGGCGTTTGACGCTGTGTTTAGTGTTCCGCCAACCTCAGACAATCGCCTTGTCTGAGGATGAAAGAACGTCCATGATTGGCGGAACACTGAACACAGTGGGTTGGATTCAGATAGGTTAGCGGATCTTTAGATCTGCGTAACCTCTCTGATTTACGTAACGCCTGCGCTATTTTTTTTGAAGCAAGTGCTTTATTCAGAAAGCACTTGCCTCTAAAGTTGCGGCGGCGTATCGTAAATCCCCCCGGCGGAATTCAAATTCCGCGGCTAGGGGACGTGTACTATTTAAATCAGGCGCATCCCCGTGCCGATCGAACAGCGCATGCGCCGTCCGCAAATTTACCCAGCGTGCATTGCTCCAAATGACGTCATTGGTTTCGACGTTAACGTAAATTACGTCCGGCCGTATTCGCGAACGACTTACGCAAACTACGTAAAAAATTCAAAACTCGGCCATACTTAACATAGGATACGCCGCACTTACCCCGAACGCAAACGATGTAAAAAAAAAACGCCGGGCGGACGTTCGTTTCTGAATCGGCGAAATGCTCATTTGCATATCCGACGCATAAAAGATATGGAAGCGCCATCTAGCGGCTGGCCTGGAATTGCAGCCTAAGATCCGACGGTGTAAGTCACTTACACCTGTCGGATCTTAGGGATATCTATGCGGAACCTGATTCTATGAATCAGGCGCATAGATACGACGGCCGGACTCAGAGATACGACGGCGTATCGGGAGATACACCGTCGTATCTTCTTTCTGAATCCGGCCCACTGTCTGCTGGGAAACTGAGTCCGAGGGTGAAAGAACGTCCGTGATTGGCGGAACACTGAACACAGTATCTGCTGGGAAACTGAGTCCGAGGGTAAAAGAACGTCCGTGATTGGCGGAACACTGAGCACAGTGTCAAACGTCTATCACGGAACGGGACGGGACCTGGAGGAAGCCGCGAGTTTTAAAAAAAATGGATGCCCGCAGCGCAGCCTGTCAAGAATTTCAGGTACGCTGCAATGGGCAAAGTGAGGTTGTGATAGGCACAGTGAGGTAATGGGCACAGTGAGGATGGGCATAGTGAGGATGGGTACAGTGAGGTTGGGCACAGTGAGGTAATTGGCACAGTGAGGTAATGGGCACCGGGAGTTAATGGGCACAGTGAGGTAATGGGCACAGTGAGGTAATGGGCACAGTGAGGATGGGCACAGTGAGGATGAGCACAGTGAGGTAATGGGCACAGTGAGGTAATGGGCACAGGGAGGTTGCAATGGGCACAGTGAGGTGGCAATGGGCACAGTGAGGCTGCAAATAAGCATTGTTGACCCTCTTTTCCGCTTACAGTAGCTGCTGCATTCTCACCCTAGGCTTATACTCGAGTCAATAAGTTTTTGTGGTAAAATTAGGTGCCTCGGCTTATACTCGAGTATATACGGTGTGTACTGTATATTGATTTGAAGGCTTGCTTCTGTGAGAAGTGTAAGAGTAGTTGACAGGAAAAAGGAAATTTGGGATGGAATTGGAGTTTCATAAAAGGCATTGTTCTCTGTTGCTGTGAGTGTAGAAGTGATTCTTGGCATGGATGGAAAAAAGGACCCCCCCCCCCATCTCCCCCCCCCCCCAGACCTATTGTTAATGGTAATGATCTGAGGCCCGGGGGTTCGTTTCTTTGAAGCCTCCTCGAGCTGCACTGGCCGTTTCCTATTGCCTTGAAAAAGTTTCCTGCAAAAAATTAGGAAAGGACTGAAGTCACGTATGATGGAGAATAGCGGGCCAGGCCTGGCCAGGCCGCCAAAAACTCCCGTGGTCATTTTGGGTGGATGGTGGCATCTTTTATTCAGACCAGGCTGTGGCTCCCCAAGTAACCAAGATAGTCGCACACAAATCTGTTGCCGCTGTGTGTGGCTGTTTGGGGGCAGGTTTGGCAACACTGAAGGGTGGGGTGATGATGTCAGCAAGAGCAATTTGACCACACCCACTGGCGCGCTTTGTGCGCTATGTTACTATTCTTCTTGGGGCACCCAAATGTGTCCTAGGTCTTTTATAATCCTATAGTGTTTACTGAAAAAAAAAAGCATTGCCCTGTGCTGCAAAAGTATTCGGGTTTGGCTTGAAGAAAAGGTGGCAACCCTAATCAGGACTCTGTGCAGGCCAGTCAAGTTCCTCCACCCCAAACCCGCTCATCCATGTCTTTATGGACCTTGCTTTGTACACTGGTGCGCAGTCATGTTGGAACAGGAAGGGGCCGTCCCCAAACTCTTCCCACAAAGTTGGGAGCATGAAAATGTCCAAAATGTCTTGGTACGCTGATATCTTAAGAGTTCCCTTCACTGGAACTAAGGGGCCAAGCCCAACCCCTGAGGGGCCAAGTCCAACCCATGAGGGGCCAAGCCCATCTCCTGAAAAACAATACCAACATCAACGTCAGATGTAACTTTTTTGGCCTAAAAGCAAAACGCTATGGGCCAGATTCACAGAAAAAGTACGCCGGAGTATCTGCTGATACTCCGGCGTCCTTTCAAATTTGCCGCGTCGTATCTTTATTTGTAATTCACAAACAAAGATACAACGACATTTGGCTAAGATCCGACAGGCGTACGGCTTCGTATGCCTTCGGATCTTAGGATGCAATACTTCGGCAGCCGCTGGGTGGAGATCGCGTTGTTTTCCGCGTCGGGTATGCTAATTAGCTGTTTACGGTGATCCACGAAGGTACGCGCATTCGTCGCATTCTCTTACATCGTCGCTAGTCGGCTTTTCGCGTCGCAAAGTTACGGCTGCTATTTAGGTGGTGTAACAATAGACAGCCCATGTTATGGCCGTCGCTCCCGCGTCGAATTTCAAATTTTTTTTTTGCGTAAGTCGTCCGGGAATACGAAAGTACGTTACGCACGTCGCCGTTCAAAACATTACGTCGGGGCGACGTCATTTCGTGCAAAGCGCGGCGGAAAATTTCAAAACGGAGCATGCGCAGTACGTCCGGCGCGGGAACGCGCCTAATTTAAATGGTCCCCGCCCCATTTGAATTAGGCGGACTTGCGCTGGACTGCTTTACGCTATGCCGCCGCAAGTTTACACGCAAGTGCTTTGTGAATCAAGCACTTACAATGAAAACTTGCGGCGGAGTAACGTAAAGGACATACATTACGCTGCCGTAATTTTTCGTGAATCTGGCCCTATGTGTGGGGACAACTAACACTGCACATCACCCTGAACACACCATCCCCACCGTGAAACATGGTGGTGGGGATGCTTTTCTTCAGCAGGGACAGGGAAGCTGGTCAGAGTTGATGGGAAGATGGATGGAGACAAATACAGGGCAATCTTAGAAGAAACCCTGTTATAGTCTGCAAAAGACTTGAGACCGGGGGGAGGGGGGTTCACCTTCCAGCAGGACAACGCCCCTAAAGTACAGCCAGAGCTACAATGGGATGGTTTAGATCAAAGCCTATTCATGTGTTAGAATGGCCCAGTCACAGTCCATACCTAAATCCCATTGAGAATCTGTGGCAAGACTTGAAAATTGCTGATCACAGACGCTCTCCATCCAATCTGACAGAGACAGAGATATTTTACAGAGAAGAAGAATGGGCAGAAATGTCCCTCTCTAGATGTGCAAAGCTGGTAGAGACACCCCCAAAAAGACTTGCAGAGAAAGTATTGACTCCGCAGACGTTGGATGGAGGAAGAGACGCTGCAGTAGATGTCTCGTCTTCGGCCCTCACAGAACATCGCCCTCCATACTCCTCCATTATATAAGATTTGAATTGCAGATTTCAATGAACAGGTTGTCGGTGACATCACTGGGCCTCTTCCAGATCTGTTCCCGGGCCGCGTTCTCGCTGCGCACATATGGCGGGGAAGGATGAGCAAGCTGTTCAGTTCATCCCTGGGATTATGTTTTGCTCGCTGCTTTGGCGTTCATCATCCAAGAGAGCAAAACAAAATGCGCAGAGCGTCGCGGGATTTGTCTCTTTATTGAACCGCGCTCATCCTTCCATAGGACCGGGCCGCGCTCGCTAATCAATACCATAAATATGTTTTATGGTTGAGAATTTAAAGCAGAACTCTGGCCAAAATAAAAAAAGGAATAGCCAATTAACCCCTTCAGCTCCAGAAGATTTACCCCCCCCCCCCTTCTTGACCAGGATTTTTTTTTCTATGCAGCACTGCGCTACTTTAACTGGTTCCCGACCGGCTCCTGTACTGTACATCTACGTCGGCAGAATGGCACGGCTGGGCAAAGTGACATATATTTACGTCACTTTGAAACCCCCGCCGTGCCCCTGCCGCGAGCTCCGTGACCGTGCCCACAACTGTGTCCCGCGATCGGGTCACAGAGCTGCAGAACGGGGAGAGGCAAGTGTAAACAAGCATCTCCCCGTTCTGCCTAGTGACATGTCACTGATCGTCTGTTCCCTGTAATCGAGAGCAGCGATCAGTGACGTGTCACTCGTAGCCACGCCCCCTAACAGTTAGAATCACTCCCTAGGTCACACTTAACCCCTTCAGCGCAACCTTCTGGTTAACCCCTTCACTGTCTTATAGCACTGGTCGATGTAAAAATGACAATGGTGCCAAAATAGCGTCAAAAGTGTCCGATGTGTCCGCCATAATGTCGCAGTCACGATAAAAATCGCTGATCGCCGCCATTACTAGTAAAAAAATAAAAATGACATAAATCTATCCCCTTTTTTTGTAGACGCTATAACTTTTGCGCAAGCCAATCAATAAACGCTTATTGCGATTTTTTTTTCCAAAAATATGTAGTTTTTTTTAAGATTTTTTTTTAGACATTTATTAAGTAAAAGATATTGCATTTTTTTTCTCAAAATTGTCGCTCTATTTTTGTTTATAGCGCAAAAAATAAAAACCGGAGAGGCGATCAAATACCACCAAAAGAAAGCTCTATTTGTGGGGAAAAAAAGGTCGTAAATTTTGTTTGGGAGCCACGTCGCACGACCGCGCAATTGTCAGTTAAAGCGACGCAGTGCCGAATCGCAAAAAGTGCTCTGGTCGTTGGCCAGCGAAATGGTCCGGGGCTGAGGTGGTTAACTGGCAATTGCGTGGTCATGTAACGATGTACCCAAATAAAATACATATCATTATTTTCATACAAATAGAGCTTTCTCTTGGTGGTATTTGATTATTTTTTATTATATAAACAAAACAAAACAAAAAATGTTAAAAAAAAAAATATTTACATTTTTTACTTTCTGCTATAAAACGTATCCAATAAAAAAAATGTATTCCGCTCCATGTCTTTGCTAAAAAAAATCCCAATAAGTGTATATTGATTGGTTGGCGTGAACGTTATAGAGTCTCTCTATCTGTAGAGAGCTCTGTGTTGTTTACCTGTCATTCTCTCAGCCCCGGGGGTCTCTACATTTTCTAAACAAAGGGCCAATTCGCTGTCCTTCAGACTTTAGGGGGGCCGGACTGTGGCCATTGGGTGCACAAAATGTCCTGGCGTCAGTAGGGGAAAACAATCCCCCATTATTGGTGTCATTAGGTCCCCATGTTGGTGTTATTGGGAAGGATTTTGCCCATCATTAGGGTGTCATTGGACCCCATTGTTGGTGGCTTTGGGCAGAACTGCTACCCATCATTAGCGTCATTGGGCTAAATTGTTGGTGCCTTTGAGTGGAATTGTGCCCCATCATTGGTGTCATTGGGCTCCATTGTTGGTGTCTTTGGGAGGAACTGTGCCCCATCATTGGTGTCATTGGGCTACAGTGTTGGTGTCATTGGGAGGAATGGCGCCCCATCATTGGTGTCATTGGGCTCTATTGTTGGTGTCTTTTAGGTAGATTCAGAAAGAGTTAGGCCGGCGTATCAGTAGATAAGCCGACCTAACTCAGAATCTACGCCGACTTATGTTTAAGCGTATGCTCAAACAGAGATACGCTTAAACACATCTAAGATACGACGGCTTGCGCCGTCCTATCTTAGATTGAAATATTTTGGATGGCCGCTAGGTGGCGCTTCCATTGCGGCCGGCGTAGAATATGTACGCCCGGCCGACGCAGTACTTTTACGCCGTTTACGTTAGAGCTTAGCCCTAATGGAATAGTAATGTCAAGTATGGCCGCCGTTCCCGCGTCGAAATTCAAAATTTTTACGTCGTTTGCGTAAGTCGTCCGTGAATCGGGATTTACGTAGTTTACGTCCACGTCTAAATCAATAGGCCCGTACGGCGTACTTAGCCGCAATGCACACTGGGAAGTGTAGGCGCCCGGCGCATGCGCAGTTGAGAAAAACTCAAACACATTTGAATTAGGCGCCCATACGCCCGCCGATTTAGGCTACGCCGACGTAACTTAGCAGGTAAGTACATTGTGAATCATGTACTTGCCTAGCTAACTTACGGCGGCGTAGCCTAAACACACTAAGCTACGCCGCCGTAACTGTAGGCACTTCTCTCTGAATCTACCTATTTGAGTGGAATTGTGCCCCATCATTAGTGTCATTGGGCCCCATTGTTGGTGTTTTTGGGAGGAACTCTACCCCATCATTAGTGTCATTGGGCTCCATTGTTGGTGTCATTGGGAGGAATGGTGCCCCACCATTACTGTCATTGCAGATATAGAAAAAAAATATATAATAATAAAAAGAAAATACCTAGATCAAGGTTTGATCTAGGTCAGCCCCAGGGTTCGTGTTTTGGTCAAAGGTCAGGGTCAAAGGTCAGGGTCATTATATACAAATACACAGCACACTTTTCACATATTTATTTGTATCGTTTTCCTTCCACTTCACAATCATGTGACACTTTGTGTTGGTCCATCACATAAAATCCCAATAAAATACATTTATGTTCCTGGCTGTAACATGAGAAATTGTGGGGAATTTCAAGGGGTATGAATACTTTTTCAAGGCTCTAGTTTTACTAACACATGTCAAAGTTGCACAATTGTGCCCAGGCATTTACATTTGTTTTACCTCTCTAGGCAGGAAAGGGTTACGGATGTCTTTTTTTGTGTCTCGTTCCACTTTAATGTTTTTTTTTTTATTAATAAATCCATAAGTTGATGTTTTTCTAATATCTCTATAATTCTTCTGTACGGATGAGACGTCACTCTGATGTTTTGTACACACAATAAAATACTGATTTCTGTATTTGCAGCTAAGCCGGGGGATGAGCTGAAGGTGGAGCAGGCGGTGAAGGATTTCAGGTCGTTAAGTTTACCCATCATGAGGAACTTGGGGGCCACCTCCACCTTTATCTTCAACCCGCCCAACGAGAGGGCCGACCAGTCGCCGTTCCGGAAGGAGAACCCCGACATCTTGGTAAGTCACCCCCCCCCCCCCCCCCCGGGGAATTCATACTATTGAGGCGCCTTATGGAGCGCGCCTGGACTGGTACACTGGCAAAGGCGGCAATTGCTAGAAGGGCCGATTGAAGGGGAATTCTGCTTTAAGAATCAGAAGCTGAGGGATGGATTGCGGTTTTGTGACACCATTGAAGACTTTCACTTCTCACGAGGCAGCGGAAAAAAAAACAATCTGATAAATAGAATCACAGGTCCCAGGTGCCAGCATCTCATGGACCCATGGGCAGGGGCGGACTGACCACTCGGGCACTGCCCGAGGGCCCCATGCCACTGGGGGGACCCATCAGGGTTGTCAGCCTCAGTAAAACCAGGGACAGTATGTAAAAATCTGTGTTGTTTTTTTTTTAAATCCCATTAAAGCTGCCCCGCCTCTCCAGTACCTTTTCAGTGTGTGTGTACGTGTATGCCACATTTCATCTTCAATGCCCTTGCTGATGGGAGGAGGTTTGCACTCAAAATCTCACGATACATGGCCCCATTCATTCTTTCATGTACACGGATCAGTCGTCCTGTTCCCTTTGCAGAGAAACAGCCCCAAAGCATGATGTTGCCACCCCCATGCTTCACAGTAGGTATGGTGTTCTTTGGTTGCAACTCAGCATTCTCTCTCCTCCAAACACGACGAGTTGTGTTTCTACCAAACAGTTCTACTTTGGTTTCATCTGACCATATGACATTCTCCCAGTCCTCTTCTTGATCATGATTATGATCATGATTTCATGATTAAAAAATCGGTGCTCCCCAGTCGTAGGTCCCCCAGACAACAAACATTGCACACTTGTAGAGGAGAAATAGGGCTACATGTGCGCCAAGTTCCGGGTCCAGAGGACCTACGACCGGCCGGTACTGGGTCCCCAAATTCACCAGAGAAATTACCGTTTAACATGGGAGTCTATGGAAGGGGTGCCCGGCTTTGAAAAATCGGTGCTCCCCGGCCGTAGGTCCCCCGAACAACAAACTTTGCACACTTGTAGAGGAAGAGTGGGGGCTACATGTGTGCCAAGTTTGGGGTCCAGGGGACCGGTACCGAGTCCTCAAAGTCTGGGAGATCAGGCGCAAAAAGGTGACTTGAAGATAAGCCGAGGGGGGCATTTTCGGCTTATACTCGAGTATATGCGGTAATAAAAAAAAAATTTTTTACCAAGAATATGTAGAAGAATACGTATCGGCCTAAACTGAGGGGAAAAAATAAAATGTTTTATATATTTTTGGGGATATTTATTAGAGCAAAAAGTAACAAATATTGCATTTGTTTCAAATTGTCGCTCTATTTTTATTTATAGCGCAAAAAAATATAAAACGCAGAGGTGATCAAATACCACCAAAAGAAAGCTCTATTTGTGGGGAAAAAAGGACGCCAAATTTGTTTGGGGGCCACGTCGCACGACCGCGCAATTGTCAGTTAAATCGACGCAGTGCCGAATCGCAAAAAGTGGCCTGGTCTTTGGCCAGCCAAATGGTCCGGGGATGAAGTGGTTAAAGTTCATGTGCGTGTAAAGGCCAGCGTCCCAATACTTTTGACTATACATTATTTTAATTTTTTTGCTGGAAATGTGATTACGTAGTAACAAAGACCTTATGTTCTCACATCGCTGCGCTCAATCTATAATTATCATTATCCAGCCGCTCGGTCGCTCCTCCGCGTTAATTGTGCTTCAAATACCGTCGGCAGACCCCCAGCTTGGCGTCGGCGTATTTTTAGAAGACATGTGAAGCCGGGGGCCGGCATTTCTATTTGTTTTCTTTTGTAAATAATTATAAGGAAAGCTTAACACCTACCTGATGAAATCAGTGGGGGGGGGGGGGACGACATGCATGGGAACATTGGGCTGGAGAATAGAACGCTCTGGGGGAGGGGCAAGTTGAAGCGACGGATAGTTACACTAAAGGCTCACGCCGCCGTAGCGGCGCTCCTGGGGGATCGAATGTAGAAAGGCGGTAGGAGCTTTGTTCTGGGAATCGATCGCAAGCCTCCGTTGCCCGTCAGCTTTCACAGATGTCTTCACCCCCCATAGCAGTGCTTGGGCCAGTGGCGGCTGGTGCTTAAATTTTTTTTGGGGGGGCGCAAACAAACGAAATAAAATAAAAAACAATTGCAGCCTCACTGTGCCCATCAAACGCAGCCACTGTGCCATCATTTATCGCCACTGTGCCTATCAATTGTCACCACTGTGCCATGCCATTTAACGCAGCCACTGTGCCATCAATTGTCGCCACTGTGCCATCAATTGTCACCACTGTGCCCATTGCAGCCTCACTGTGCCCATTGCAGCCTCACTGTGCCCATTGCAGCCTCACTGTGCCCATTGCATGCCTCACTGTGCCCATTGCAGCCTCACTGTGCCCATTGCATGCCTCACTGTCTCCATTGCAGACTCACTGTGCCCATTGTTGCCTCACCCTATCACCAGTGCACGATTCAAAACCCGGACTGTCCAGGTGAATCCTGGACAGGTGGCAGCCCTAACTGGTGTGCAGTCATGTTGGAACAGGAAGGGGCCGTCCCCAAACTCTTCCCACAAAGTTGGGAGCATGAAATTGTCCAACATTTTTTGGTATGCTGACACCCTAAGAGTTCCCTTCATTGGAACTAAGGGGCCAAGCATAACCCCTGAGAGACCAAGCCCAACCCCTGAGGGGCCAAGCCCAACCCCTGAGGGGCCAAGTCCAACCCCTAAGGGGCCAAGTCCAACCCCTGAGGCCCCGTACACACGAGAGGATCTATCCGCTGGAATTTATCCGCGGATCGGTTTCAGCGGATAGATCCGCTGGTGTGTACGATCCAGCGGATATTTATCCGCGGATATTTTTCCGGCCGATGGATTTCCAGCGGATAAAAATTTCTTAGCATGCTAAGAAATCTATCTGCTGGAATCCTGTCCAGCGGATTGATCCGGTGGTCTGTACAGACTCACCGGATCAATCCGTCCGATTCCCTCCCTCGCATGCGTCGTAATGATTCGACGCATGCGTGGAAGTCCTTATATTACAGCGTCGCGCACGTCGCTGCGTCATCATCGTGGCGATGGCGTGACACGTCACCGCGGAGGGAATTCCGCGCGGATTTTGATCTGATGGTTAGTACAACCATCAGATCAAAATCCGCCAGAGGATTTATCCGCGGAAACGGTCCGGAGGACCGTTCCCGCGGATAAATCCTCTCGTGTGTACGGGGCCTGAGAGACCAGGCCCAACCCCTGAGGGGCCAAGTCCAACCCATGAGGGGCCAAGCTCAACCCATAAGGCAACCCCCCACCATAACCCCCCCTCCACCAAGTGATTTGGACCAATGCACAAAGCAAGGTCCATAAAGACATGGATGAGCGAGTTTGGGGTGGAGGAACTTGACTTGTCCTGACCTCAACCCGATAGAGCACCCTTTGGGATGAATTAGAGCGGAGACTGCGAGATAGGCCTTCTCTTCCAACATCAGTGCCTGACCTCACAAATGCTCTTCTGGAAGAACGGTCAAACCTTCCCATAGACACACTCCTAAACCTTGTGGACGGCCTTCCCAGAAGAGGTGAAGGTGTTATAGCTGCAAAGGGCGGGGCCAACTCAATATTGAACCCTACGGACTAAAACTGGGATGCCATTAATGTTCATGTGCGTGTAAAGGCAGGCGTCCCAATACTTTTGGTAGTATAGTGTATGGGGTGCTTTAAATTCCAAGGCCTTGTCTTTGAATCCTGTCCCTGGAAGTCGGGGGGCCGGTGTTGGAAAGAAAAGGCCGTGGCCTCAGTTGATCTGTTGGCCAGCCATTTCCCCTCTCTGTACTCGCATTGCCTTATTTCCTGCTGTCTAGCATTGAGTAAACAGTGTGACCCGCGCGCATTGTGTCCGAGAGTTCCTTCCCCCATCGTGTCCATAGGAACATGTTGGAGGGCCTCCAGAAGAA